>NW_027204058.1:0-42490 GCF_024711535.1 Dipodomys merriami
ACAATTCTGAAGGGGAAAGAAGGATGGCCAATAGACACATGAAGAAATGCTCTAACTCCCTAGCCATAAAAGAAATGCAAATCAAAAGAACATTAAGATACCACCTCACCCCAGTTAGAATGGCTAAAATAAAGAACTCTAAAAACAAAGATGCTAGAGGGCATGTGGACAGAAGGGAACCTTACTGAGTTGTTAGTGGGAGTTTAACCTTGTTCAACCACTTTGGAAAGTAATATGGAGTTTCCTCAAAAGACTCCACATAGAGCTCCCCTATGATCCAGCAATCCCACTTTTGGGCATTTACCCAAATGTTCACAAACAATACCACACTAAAGCTACCAGCACGACTATGTTTATTGTAGCATTATTTACTATAGCTAAGATATGGAACCAACCCAGATGCCCCTCAGTAGAGGAATGGATCAAGAAATTGTGGTATATATACATAAAGGAATTCTATGCCTCCATCAGAACGAATGACATTGCCCTATTTGTTAGGAAATGGAAAGACTTGGAAAAAATTATATTAAGTGAAGTAAGTCAGGCCCAAAGAAACTTAGGTCCCATTGTTTCCCTTATTTGAAGTATCTAGTATATGTCTGAAAAGGTGAGATAAGGTTATGTTAGGTAAATTAACCCTAAGATATGTATTCAAATGCTTTTTTTCTTTCATGTGATTGTATCGAACACATTTATAAGATTATTTCTTTGTAGCTTTCTTTGTCCCTCCCCCAAAGTATAACCCCTGCTGTCACTCTATTTGATGTCGGTATAATTTGTGGAGGGGAAGGGGGAAAATCAAGTCGTTTAAATTGGGATACAGGTGGACCCATTGCAACAATGAGAAGTAAAAGTCGTTGTGTCAAAAACGAACTTTACAACTTTGGTGGGGGAGCGGGGAGTATTGGATGAGGGGGTTGGGGGAGGATGGGGAGGATGTGAATGGGAAACAAAGGAGGGGGCTGAAATTCTTGATAAGAAATGTACTCATTATCTTGCCCATGTAATTGTAACCCCTCTGTACAGTATTTTCACAATAAAAAAAAAGAAAAACATGGTAATGGGGGAAGTGAGTACAAAGGATAGACAACAGAGCAGTTTATTTTGTACACTTTGTCAGAATGACTATGTACTGGGAACTATATATTACATCATTAAACATATATTTATATATGTATATTTATTTATATATGCATATATGTGTGTATTTCCCCTTATATATGTACACATGTATATTACTATACACACAAATACATACATATATACATGTATACATGCACAGATGGAGAAAGACACATAGTTACAGCCAACACAATTTTCACTAGTTGTTGAATATACCTTAGATGGAATGCTTGGAACCAAATATTTTGAATATGTATTTGTCTCTAAGAGTTCTTTTACCACTGCTCTCATCTCTTAAAACTGGTAGGTTTTGACAGATTCGACTTGCAAAATGCAGTACAAGATATAGCAAATTACTTGGAAATCTCAGTATGCAAAATCATATGGTGTCTCCCTGCTCTCCATGGAATGCTTGCTCTTATAGACACTCTCAAAAACCAAAGCAGCAGGAGAATACCCTGGTAAATAATAAAGTTACACGGCTTTAAATAGCATCCTTCCTTGAGCCCTTTTCCAACAGCCAGCATCAATTCCTAAGCAGAATAGTGTGTCCTCAGAAGACTGGACCTCAGGTCAACATTTAACAAACCCATGTGTTAAGTCCTATGAGAGAAATGCTGACTGAGGTGTTGCTGATTTCCTGGCCAAGAAAATAAGAAAAAAAGAAATTATTTTTAATGTATTAAAGTTTGAGAATAATTTGTAACCTGTCAATAAATGTGTAGAACACAACTGTACCAACTGGCAAAAAATTACGTGTTTCATTTATGTGCTCTTAGACTTGGCGAGCGATTTTAAGTGTGTCTACACAAGTAGAATAAGCATAAATCAAGCCAGCATTTCTTCATTTAAGATACAAGGTTGAACCATTTTAACGATGAGATGTACAAGACAGTCTGTCAGAAAGCAGGTCGAGAGATGAGTTGGGGAGGTGTGAAGAGAAGGGATAGTAGGGGACAAAATGATAGGGTAAAAATGCTCAATGAGAAATGTACTCATTTTATGCACCAGTGGCTCATGCCTTTAATCATAGCTACTCAGGAGTTTGAGATCTGAGAATCGCGGTTCAAAGCCAACCTGGGCAGGAAAGTCCGTGAAACTATTATCTCCAATAAATCACCAGAAAACCAGAAATGTAGCTCAAGTTGTAGAGTGCTAGCCTTGAGCTGAAGAGCTGAGAGGCAGGGCTCACGCCAGATTTCAAGCCTCACGACTAACAATCAAGAAAAAAAAAAGAAATGTACTCATTACCTTACTTACGTAACTATAACCCCTCTGTACACTATCTTTAAAATAAAAAATTGTAAAGATTAAAATATTAAAAAGATAAAAGGAAAACTTCTGTTCTTAGAGGAAGTTGTATTTGTCAATCAATATCAATAAGGTATTGGTTTTAGGACCACAGGCATATTAAAACTTTGTATACTGAAATTCTCTACATAAACACAGTATATCATTTACATTAGAATCTGCCCACAAACTAGTGCAGTGTAATTGCTATGAAAATTTTTATTACATTCTATGTTTGTAATGAAAAAATGAAAGTATATGCACTATCAACAGATACAAATGTTTTCAGATAATTTTTGTCTGCATTTTGTGGATGGAATTGGGAGAGGAATTTTGAAAAGCACAAATTTCATCACCAAGACCGGTCTGCAAAATGTAACAAAGAGCTAATACAGCATCATTGAATAGTAAGGAACTCCAAGGAGATATACTTTAATTATCAGAAAGTGTAACAACCCAAGGACTTTTTAGAAATGCAGCTGCTAGATTTCTCATAGAGAGCTTTGATAACACTTTGTGAAATACAAGTCAGAAACTCACTGAAGTGTAGATGGTTTTCCCTCACTTTCTATCATGCTCAGTTATTATCAATCTACATATAGCTAATCTTAAATAATCCTCTAATAACAAAATGTAGATGGAGTGTTTATATGCAGAAAACCTTGGAAGGCTAACTTTTTCCAATTAGCACAGTCTGTATTCTATGATCCAGCAGAGAAAAAACTAGGTAAGTATGCCTTCTGAATAATTCTTATTCTGCCCACATCAGTTATCTATCCTTACCTGTGCCCGAGTGAGAGGATTTTAAAAGACTTTAGTGATTTAAAATTTAAATTTAAATGTGGGATGAAATTAGTTCCAATTCATTACGTTAAGATATTTAGAGAGAATTGAGAAACCTAAAGGTCTATAAAAATTTTTTTAGGAAGTGAAGTGGTATTGGAATTTGGTTCTCTATATTTTTAGCAATTTGCAAAAAGAATTGGCAAAATAAAATTTACCTTTGCAGCAGACTTGACACTTATTAAATTTTGTATATTGAAAAGAGCACAAGCCTAAACAATTTGTCAATGCTATCCTCTCATTTATCTCTAAAGGTCTATGCATCTGGTCTCTTAATATTAAAACCAATTTTTTTTAATCTTTAGCTAGTTGTGCAATAGGGTTTTGCTTCACCATATCAGTGTGGAATAGAGGGTATGTACATTTCATTGTACAATACATCTGAATCATTGTCAATCTTTCCACTTTTCTTCCTTCCCTTACCCCAACCCCACCTATCCTTTCATGTTTCCTACCTATATTCTCACATATGTACATTGAGTGATATGACTGTAACAGTCCACCATTTCCCTCTCCATTCGTCTGTCCTACTCCCTGTAAGCCCAGCTCCTTACTTAAGACTTATTTCAAATTCATAGTATTTTGTTAAATATCTCTGCCTTTGGCGTTTGGCTTTGGACTTGCCACATCTTCACGTCCATCTTTGACCTACATAAATGAGAATATTTCTCCACATTTCTAATCTGTGAATGGCTGATAGGTCTCCTTTACTATTCACCTTCTGACCTAAATTCATAATTGGACCTTCAAGGCCATCCAATAGAGCTTTTTTCTTCTCTACACTCTGAAGATGGAAGGAAAATAATTTCCATGAATATCGAGGGTAATTTACCTAGTATTGGAAGTTTAGGGACGATTTTCAATTTCTGATGATAGAAGCAGGAGTACGTTTTAATTATGCAGATTTTACTATGTAGTGAGCCCTGTAGTCTTCTAATTTTTCAATAAATTATGAGTAACCTCTTATCAATAATTTAAAAAGTTTTATTTCAATATTTTAAATGCTGTACCAATTATTTTAAAACTTTCACATTAAGTTAGACTGAACCCCCCCTCCACCATTCCATCACTAATTCAGGTTAAGTCTCCTTTGGCTTTATTGTTTGAGGGGATGAAGGTAAACAGATGAGGGTAAACAGAAAGATGATCATGACTCAGATATCTCCTTCCTCTTCTGTTTCTGCTATTCTTGTTTAGAAGAAGACTGGAGCAGGGAACAAGAGTAATGTTTGGGCAAGGGAGCATTCCTGGCACATCAATTATTGTTTCTCAGTATTACTTAAACTGAGTACTCTTGCCTTCTCTGTAACAGTAACCTAACTGTGGCTTCCTTTTTGAAGGGGTAAGCACATTAACAGGTGATTAGAAGTAAATTGATATTGTATATCTCAGCTTACTACTACCAAAAAAGCTTTGGCTACATAAATGCAAAGCCACTGATTGTTCAACAATAACTTAGTGAGGAGTAGACAATTCTACTCAGCTCCCCCTCCTCTACTATCCTCCCTTCCCCACCCCTCCTCTCATTTACCCTCCCTTCCCTTCTTCTTTCTTTGTGTCTCTCCTCCATATTCATCTCTAAATTCTCTCTTTTTCTCTTCCAGTAGCAAGTGACTTGGTTTATCTGACAACACATAAGTAATTGAACAAATATGTTGTTTACTCTTTTTGTGAATAATTATTCTTTTTTTTTGGGGGGGGGAGTCTGGTCATGGGCCTGAACTCTGGGCCTGGGTGCTGTTCTTGGCTCTTCAGCTCAAGGCTAGCGATCTACCACTTGAAGCACAGCACCATTTCCAGCTTTTTTTTTCTATTTATGTGGTGCTGAGGAATCGAACCTCATGAAGGGCCTCATGCAGGAAAGACAAGCGCTCTACCACTGAACCACCTTCCCAGCCCCGTGAATATTTATTCTTAAGAAGTGAGTTCTTGCAGGGCACCAGTGGCTTACAGCTAGATACTAGGTAGGTTCAAATTTGAAAATTGCAATTCAAAGCTATTCTAAGTAGATAAACCTAAGAGAAGAATTGAAATGTGGCTCAGGTGGTATAGAGTAAACATTGAGAATTAAAGCCCAGATTGTTAGGTTTTTAAAGAGAGGTCAAGTAAGAACCACACCACACAGGTGTTATTCAGGGAAGGGGTAGGTTTATTCATCATTAGGGCTGGCACCAGGCCATCTTGGCCCTCCATGCATCTGGGAAAGGCCTGGGAAAGACCTGGGAAAAAGGGTGTCTGGGCTTGGGCTAGGCCTTATCTAGGATATGGGTGGAGAAAGGTGTGGCAATATCAAATTCAGATGTGACCTCAGCAGATGCAGCTGTAACATCTTCCAGGTGTGCCAGTTGCCTAGGTAATGCAGGTACTGGGTGAACAACTTGCTTCGAGGAGGATAGAGTCTGCTCCTCATCCAGGAATGGACCTTACACAGATAGAGCTCAAGGCCAGGAGTTCAAACACCAGTACCAGCACAATATAAAAAAAATCAGTCCTTGGTCTTTGAAAAGGGATATTTCTCCAAAAATTCATATCCAGGACAATTTTCAAGGCCAAAGACTCTTTGAAAGGCTCTTTCACATCTTAAACTGATTCCTCTGCTTGATTTACATTATGTAAAATAGGAGTCACACTTCACATTAAGAAGTATGCACACTGTTAAACAGTTCTTACCATTTTCAATGTAAAGGAAGCATGGGAGAGGAATTCACCTCACTTAGGTGAATGAAGTTTGACTCACTGACAGACATTTGCAAGTAAATGAGGGTCTGTTTACATGTAAAGAAGTCTACACAGATGGTTTTCTAGGGGAGAGAACAAGCTAGCTGCTGTCCAGGTTTGAATCAGAGTAAGTTTATTCCTATGATATGTCAAAGAGAAGATCATCTCATAGAATTCTATGCAAACAGCAATTTCAGAAGGTTAAAAAAAACCCATGTCTACGTTGTGAACAGCCAAGTTTTCACAAACAAAAGAGTTTCCTGAGCCAAAAAAATATGTTAGAGCAAAACGGACTATGTTAAATATAGTTAATGTCTGAGTGACAGGTGTAAAAGAGTTCTGTAATCACAACTAAACTATAAATTTTTCATTATGTCCCTAACAAGAATTTCCAAGATAGGCCTTGCTAAATCTGTCATAGATGACTGGGTTTATGCAATTGTCAGTTTTGTGTAGGGCCCAATATCTTCTAGGGTCGCTTTGTTTGCAAATTGTTCACACCATATGCAGTGTCTAGAAAAATGTGCTGTCTTGCAAGGCACCTAAGGGATTTTTGTGCCACTGTGAATATTTATTGTTTTAATTCTTGTAATGGTACCTGTCAATGTGAACCCTTTTGAGGTAAGAATAATAGTTTCTGTAACCTTTGTTCCACTAACAAATCTCAGATATAAATATAGATAGGCACCAGTGGTTCACGCCTGTAATCCTAGCTATTCAGGACGCTGAGATCTGAGGATCACAGTTTAATGCCAGCCCAGACAGGAAATTCCACGAGATTCTTATTTCCAATAAACAACCAGAAAACTAGAAATATTGCTATGTCTCAAGCGGTAGAGCACTCACCTTGAGCTGAAGAGCAGAGGGACAGCACCCAAGTCCAGAGTTCAAGCCCCACTCTAAAGACTCAGGGTCTATGTTGAAGAGGCAGAATGATGCAGGCTCCAGCCTTAGGATTATCTGAGGACTGTGTTTGAGTATTAGGAAAGCTCTTGGCATGCCGGGCTAGAGAGGGAAAATGTTCTCTCTCCGTATATCAAAACACATGTCACAGCCTCCTGGGAGCTGAGGAAGTAGCTCTTCTGCTTGCTTAAACATAGATGAACAGCTGGTCAAACATTTTCCTGAGATTGGAGAATTGGTTTGAGCTTGCTCTAAAATAGTTTAGATATATACCAAGACATTGTCTCATAGGTTATGTAAAAATGTATCAGTTGAAATTTTTTGTGTGAATGTCTTCTGACTAAATCTTGGCAAAGATCATGCTTGCTTTTCTTTAAATACCCACTAACAATAAAGCACAGCCTGCAGTGGCAATTGCTGTTTGCACTCTGCATCCCCTGTGTTCTGGTGATTTCGTGACCCTTACCCAGGGACCCCAACGCACTAGACGTTGACACCCCCTGACGGACCAAAAAAGAGAAAAATATATATATATATATATACAAACATATATGATATGATGAATTACACTTAAATATACATGAATATTTTTGGTACACATTTAAATATAATTAATGTATATTTCCCTTATATACATCTATTTACATATATAAGATAATATTATATCTGTATGTTTATGAATATATTTGTAATTAATATCCATAGAGTGCATCTGAAGATTTTGGGGAAAATGTAGAGTCCCTAATGGCTTACTACCGACCCATCATACTTTTAAGCATTTTTTCCACTTATTAAAATGTCTGGAGTACTAAGATTGGATGATTATGAAACAGAGTAGCTATTTTATTCCTTATAATTTTGGATTAGAAAGATCTACTTACTTGGTATGAAACTTACCAAAATATGATCTTGAAATCACACTCCACATACTGGACATATACATCAATTTAGCAACTTATAGGTCTGAAACCTTTATTTGAATCCTATATCTCATATAAATTCAGTTTTCTTAGAGTCAGCTACATCTAAAAACATGCATGCATTTTCATGCTCACATACATCCCCACACTCACATGACATGCTAAATGTATCACTGTAATAAGTAATAATATAGATACTGAAAAAGAATATCTTTTCAAATGTAATTACATTTTATTTTTTAGATATAATACATTATTGAAAGAGTTATAAAAGAGCAGCTGAGAGGATGTTTCAAATAGTAGAGTGCCTGCCTAAAGAACATGTTTCTCAGTCCAAACATCATTATTTCCATCCTTCCTTCTCCCACATAAAAAACATAAATAACTACAGAATTAAGCTACATGTTCCTTAATCATTAATTGAATAAAGAAATTGTAATATAGATGCATATATACACAATGATATATTATTTAGCCAGACGTAATAATGAAATCATAGCATCTTCAAGAAAATAGATAAAACTGGAAACCTTCATATTGAAGCAATAAGCCATATTGTGAAAAAGAAATACTAGATTTCTCATATGCAGACTCTAGACCCAGAAAATAAAATGAATGACTAAGGTATAAAATATGGAACTGATTAAATTTAGAAAAAAGTAAGAGAGATGAAGAGAAATATTGTGGAGTATATATTTTCAAATAGTTTATGATAGTATGATGGCATAATAAAAGTATAAAATAGGATAATGAAATTAATAAAATGAATAAAATTTAGCAAGCTACATTATATGGACCTGTTTGTGTAACATAATAAAATACATTTGAAATTAATATTTGCTAATAAAAAGACAAATATTCATTCCAGTTGTTATATATTTATATGTTAATTTCCAATTTTTGTTCAGTTATTTCCCTAATAAAGTAAAAGGAGATATTGGTTTTGCTCCTTTAGAAAGACATTCTTGTCGTTTTAGCATTAATCTAGTTATTTGCTGTCAATGTGAAATTGTTCAATCCAATTAATTATTATATTAGAATATTTTCAAAATATTATCCCTATAGGTATGTACTTTTTGCTATTCATTGAATATGTTTTCATTACTTAATCGCTATATACCATTTTCTGAATGTAGTTTGGTATATGCAACTAGGATACTTTATACCTGACATGGAAATCAATTATTCAAACAGTTTTTATCCAAAAAGCCTATAATGAAATAAAGAGGTAAATCCAAATTATTTATATTTGAAGACAATTCTTGGTTTGTCTTCTTCTCACATTCCCCTTTCCCTTCTTAAGAATAATACACAGTGTAAGGAAATGCGTAGAATGTTTTGGAGAAATAGGTTGACTTTAAAAAATCAGTTACTCTATGCTGCATTTTTCTTTACTTTATATCCAGAAAAGCTAAATTCTTACCTTATCATTTTCCTTAGGTTTTATACTCAGGTTTAATCTCTGATGAGTGACAAAGATATAAACATTTTTTAACAGTGATTAAATTTAGGCTGAGGAACCTATGCACAACTATACTCATGCAGATCTGCCTCATCAGTCATGAGACCATGATATCAAAATGTTAACCTATGCTTACTGAAATCATGCTTATGAGAGTCTGTGTATTAGAAACAGTGGTTATTAGCATTTGTTTTGTAATCAACATCATTTCATGAGTTAGCAACTGAAGTGAGACATTATACTCAGAACACAATTTAAGGAAGCATCCAAAATTATTTACCAAGTTATACACCATTTAACACAATGTTTTAAAATGCAAGCTAAAGGAAATAATTTATGGAAAAAATTATTTAAAATAAATACAGAATTAGTATGATTGATTTTTCTTTTACGCCAGTTTGCAATATGGCTTGCATGATAATTTTTCTGATTATATATTTAGTTAGGTCTTGATATATAGTTGGAGACGTTATGTTCTTTCATATATTCATTTGTCAGATCAAAGAGGAAATGAATGCCAGAGTCAAATCCATAAAAATGTTACAGTTGTATCATGCTACTTTGCCAAAGTTTCAAATCAGCTCGAGTAACTTGGTTTTTTTTTGGATATAACTAAGTAGTTGTGCAATATTGTCAGTACTAGAAAGATTTTGACCACCATTTATGAAAGTAATATTTTCCAGAAACTACTTCTATTCTCTCTTTTCATTAGATTTTTTAAATTTCATTTATATCATGTGTTGATGGTTTCCTTTAGGTAACCCACATTCAGTCTTCTACACTGTAATTTAGTGTAGTTTTAAATTATGTACACTCATGTATGCTGCTCAGATTCTATCATTTGCTCATTTTGTTCTTGTTAAATCAGTAGTTAGTTCTCAATATGGATACTATTGGATTTATTCATTGCATTTCTGAAGTTTTCAAGTAAGTCATGCTGTTTGTGATTTGATATTGTAGCAGTTTTTTCTTTTAAATATGTGCAGATCTTACTTCACTTACAATTACCTTTGTTTTAAACAATTTGATCCATTCAAGGGATTTGCTATATTACGTTCATCCAGATGAATTTAATTACAAATTAACACAACCTTATTTCTGAGAGACAGTTATCCTTATACTCTACTCAAATTAACATGTATTTGAGGTTTTTGTACTTCAAAAAAACCCGGGTATAACATGTTTTTGTTCCTAGGGGAATTCCAATCTTTTTGGTTGTTTTTCCAGCTGTGGTGACTTCAACATATGTGTGCATTTTAATTCAACTTTTTTGTGTCTAAATTTTGTCTCATATAACACAAAGCAGAAAAAGAATCAGTGATTTAGAACTTTTCCACATAGAATTCTAAGAGAGACACTTGAAGTTTTGTGACAACTGGGACCAGGGAGGTCTTGCAGGTGGAAGACGTGGGAGAATAACAGATAATGTTTGATGTGATTTGAATTCGGCCTCCTCTTGCCTCATTATTTCCAATTGTAATAATTTTGTCTGTATGAACTCAGAATTTTTGGTTTACTTGGGACACACTACACATTCATATTGGATTTTAACTCTAAAATATTCTTTCCTTCATTTAAAACCACAGATGTGAATTTATAATGCTAAAATAGAATCTACTAATTTATATGAAATTGTTCAAACTATTTTCACTTCACACTATATGCAATATAAAATGTAATAATAATAGTGTGAGATAGTATGTAATATTTGACTTTGGGGAAAATCAATTACACTGGATTTTTGTGAGATACTTAGTAATAGTAAAAATTATATTTGTTTCTATTAAAAAATCCCAGTTACATCTAAAAATAACTCATAGTTAAACTAATGTTAAAAAATATTTTTATTGGAAAAAAGCCAGAAGTTACAATAAGATTGCTTGTTTAAAATTGAATTGGATCTGGGATTTGGTGGTTCATGCCTATAATCCTAGATACTCAGGAGTCTGACATCTGAGGATAGTGGTTCAAAGCCAGCCTGGGCAGAAAAGTCTGTGAGAAAATTGTCTCCAGTAAACCACCTAAAAACCAGAAACAGCAATGTGCCTTAAGTGGTACAGTGGTAGCCTTGAGCTGAAGAGCTGAGGACAGTGACCAGCCCCAGAGTTCAAGCCCCACGACTGACAAAAAAAATTGACATGGACTTGTACTTTATTATTTCATGATTTTTTATGAGTGGTTGTTCAGTGAAAATGTAATTAGTGTTTATATTTTGTGTTGGCATAAAATGAGCCTACTATTGTGTTAATTTATTTAAAAAAACTCTCTGATTATATGACAGCATCAATTTTGTGGATAATGATTAAGACCAGGTTGCCTTTCTGGAAAAAATATTTATATCACCACCACAAAAAGAAGAACAAAAGAAAATATATGCCAGGAAACTTATTCTGTG
Organism: Dipodomys merriami; assembly: GCF_024711535.1. Taxonomy (NCBI): domain Eukaryota; kingdom Metazoa; phylum Chordata; class Mammalia; order Rodentia; family Heteromyidae; genus Dipodomys; species Dipodomys merriami. The sequence goes on from NW_027204058.1 coordinate 11,654, forward strand.
AATCATAATGGACTAATATTCTGTTATTGGTGAAGATGTTGCCATTTGATTTTAGTATGCCCCAGAAAGACCTATGTGTGAAAGAAAAATGGCTTTCCATTCCCTCCCAGACTGTGGAGAATACCTGAATAGTTCTTCTGGAGATTGAGTTCTTCAGAGTGAAACCATGAAAACATAGTCTCTCATCTACTTTCTTCTTTTATATTTTAATCATTCTAGGTCAAAAACATTTCTCTTTGACATACTTTCCACTTTGATATAGTCTTGTCACAGACCACCAAAGCAATACAACCAACTGAACATACGTTGAAATCTTCAAACTTGTATATCTGAGTAAGCCTTTCTGCTTAATACATGGAAAATATCACTTATTATGGTAGGTTATAAAGCTAACACAGAAGTCTAGTCTTTCTAACAATGGAGAGTACATAAAAATGTGCCTCATTATAAAATATCTACTTCCAAGTTGTATTTTGTGTTTTTGTTTCTTTTGATCTAGGGCTTAAATTCAGGGTCTGGCTGGTGCTTTTATGGTCAAGGCCAATGATCTACATACAATTTGAACTGGAAATCCATTTGCCCCTATGGTTAATTGGAGATAAGAGTCTAAGGAACTTTCCTACACTTGCTGGCTTCAAATTGTAATCTTCAGATCTCAATCTCTTAACTAGCTAAGATTAAATCCTTGAACCACCAGAGCCTACCCATGCTGCATATTGTGTGTAATTCCAATTTTCAGCATTGTATAGATGTTCCTACTACAATGTAAAAAAACTTAAAACGTACTAAGTGCATTTGTAAAGTATATTATGAAGAAAGAATTTTCATCCTTTTAAAAAATCTATGCAAAATCTATGCTAACTAGTGATATTTTGCTGTACCTTTCCTGCAACCAGTTTTATATAATTTAATAATTGTCAGGCCAAGTTTCTCTATATTCAACTGGAGATTTACTATTTCATCCATGCATGTAAATGTATATGTATACGTATCTATCTATACATCTTCCAATATGGATCATCAGATTTGATACTTAGCTTTGTTTTGCTGTTCAGCAGTTGAACCTGGTTGGCTCATTCTGTGACAATATCTGTGCTCATTCTCATCATTCCTTTTTTACCACACCATCAGCCTTCTAAAATCAGCCTCATTTCCTGGAGAAGGTAACCAATCAGTCCAACCCACAGGGTTGTAATAAAGCAAGTTTTAAGAAAGGAAGTTAACATGAAGTGACAACTACAGAATTTCTGCAGAGACTTAGTAAGTTATCAAAATTATATCTGACATCTTTCCATTTCTGCCTTTCTTCTCTTCTCATACTTAAGAAAGCATTGACTAACACTATAAATATATTGCATTTATAACTTAAGGATCAATTTTTTTCCAATCTGCAGCCTTTTTTCTGTGATTTTTGGCATAAACATTTGGGAAATTTTTTTGGATTGTTATGGGATTCCATCCAAAACAAAGCCATGTATATCAAGTAAGCCGATGTTTTCAACTCAGAGTATTAAACAAAAGAGGGAGAAATTTAAGGTTAGTTATGTATGTTAATCACAAATATGGGCAATATCAAGATATTTTCAAATCGTATACTTTTACTGGATAAAGTGGCTCAAACCTGTAATCTTATCTACTTGGGAAACACATTAGAGAATTCCAGTTCCAGGCAAGCCTAGATACAAAAAGAAGTTTCAGAAACTATAACCATTTGCTGGGTGCAATCTTTTTGCTTGTGTTAAGATTACTACAGTCCAATCAGGCCCAGGCAGAGTGATACTACCTCAAAATAAGCAATCTAATTACAATCTGAAGGTATAGCAGTAATGGAAATGCTGTTTCACAAGTATAGGGTTTTGGGTTAAATCCCCCAGTACTGCTAGGAATTTAAGTGTGTGCCAGGGTAAGAATTGGGCATGTCTAAGGTCAATACTTCATACTGGTTTTACAAGCTCTAATAAAACCTTTACCTCTCTTGCTAATTGTCTTAAAAGTACAACCATAACTTCCATGCCCATACCAAATAATATCTTATGAGAGATTTTCTTCTACCCATTAAATAATTTGTTTTGTGTTGGACACTGTCCCACTGAAATCATACTAAAGATCAAAAACCCATTGCCTCAGAAAGTGACTGCATTTGGAAACAGAATCTCAAAGGTAGCATTTAAGTTGAAGTGCCCTCCAAGGGAAGCAGAAGGCCTTGAATATGCCAAGGAAAGAGGACTCAGAAGAAGCCAGCTCTGACCTTGGAGTTCTAGTTCCACAAACTCAGAGGCAATGTATTTACAGTGTTAACGCTACCCAATCTATGGTAGTTTATTATTACAATTACTAGCAAACATGTGGAATCTATAAGACATGAAATGTCATTGATTCTTGGGGTCCACGACTCATCTCTATAATCCTAGTGATTAAGAAGGATAAAACTTGGGGGATAATGGTTTTCAGGCTGGTAGTAAAGTTCATAAAGTTCTATCGCCAATTAACTACAAAAATTTCTGGGCTGGAGAGATGGTTCAAATGGTGGACTGACTACTGTTAGCAAACAAACACAGCATGACGTATGTTGAAGCCTAAATGGGAAGAAAGAAAAAGTCCTTAGAAGAATAGTATGAGAAACAGAGTTATGAATAGGAAAGCAGAACCAAAAGAAATAAACTTATTGATACAGACAAACCTTCCCAATGTGAAATACGGCACAAACTGTAATATTTAGGGTTTTCCTTCCTATTTTGACAATGAAACTGTATGCAATAAATAATCACATTCCTTTTATGTTTCCATAATTTAACTGGTTTTCCTACAAATTTATAGAATACTGTAGCTATGGAAAAATCAATAAATATTGCATTTCCATATAGGATTTCATATTCTTGCAAGTGTTGTCTAAAATTGATCTACACTGAAAAGATTGCCATTGATATCTTTCTGATGATTCCAAATGTTTATAATTTCAGCTGACCTTTCACAAAACTCATATGCGAAACATAACTTTTTAGTTTGTTCATGCAATCATATGAACACAAACATATGGCGCAAAATGTTAATTACTTTTATCTACTGTCATTAATGTACTATACCTAATAGAATTAAATATATACCCTGAGCGTAATAAGATTCTTCCTTCTAAACACAGACTTGCAGGCACACATACACACACACACACACACACACACACACACATACACACACACACACACACACACACACACACACATTTATCACTCTGAGTAGGTTCCTTACATTGGATATCAGACAATGTTCTAATAATCATACTTTCCTGCCCAGACATAAAATACATTCATAATTCCACACATGCAAAAAAACCAGATCATTCAAAATAATGAGAATATTTAACAAACCCAGCTCCTGACCCATCTACTCCCTGATTTCATTTATTCATGCCGATGCATTTTTCATGTCATATTTAAAAATATTTTTGAGTCTTTCTGATTAGCAGACAAAAATATGCTATCATATAATAGGAAATGTAGGTAAAATTACTTGTCCCTAGATAATCTTTAATATCTTAACAAAGACTTCTGTTTATTTCTTGCAGAGTCTTTTTCTGGCATTTTGCTCTAATGTCTAATATTAAATTACAAAGTACATGCCGTATTCCTTAATTCATTTTTCCTAAAGGTTATGGTATGGAGTTGAATCTGATTTGTTTGCTGATTGTAAATTAAATTTTCTCAAAAACTGGAATTATTGTTTATGTTACTCCTAAGCCATTTGAAATATCTAAAAGAACTGCAAATTCACCTTGGCAATGATTTGTGAATGGCAGTAATGGTTGTGGAGAGATGAAGGACTTGAATTATCTAGAGTGCCTTAAAAATGGCACTGTCACTTAAAGGGCTGATCGATTAGTAAGCTTTTAAAGTGTGGTTTTCATATTTCATCTAAGTAGATAACAGTATGCTTTTCATCACATTCTTGCCTGAAAAGAAGTAGAATTATTTCTTTCCACATTTTATGCTCTGCTGCTACTGTAGTGAAATCAACAAACAACTGCACAGCTGTGTTAGCTGTGTTAGCTGCTCTAGATTTTGAAATTTTCTTCCAGTGGCCCTAGTGTTTTGAACTCAGATTCATGGGATAGTCACATAATCCACAATTACAAAGCACCACAATATAAAAAGACCATTTCAAAATGAGGTTCAATTTTTATGTTTGTTGTTTCCTTTCTTTTAAGGAGCTAGGGGCTAATTATTTCTCATTGTTGATGTGACTTAAATAAATTTACCAGATTTTTGCAATAAAATAAAGAGATATAAAAAGACATATTTAGTCACAAAATAAAAGTAAATATTTGAGTGATTCTTTCCATTCTAGTCCTATTCTCAGTTATCTTCAAATAACGTTGAGATGAGCAAAGCATATGTGTAAATTGACATATATCAAGCACACAGGACTCTGGAATCTTTGGGCTTTAATTTATCAACTTCACCTAGAAAAGAAAATTATCACTTGTTTCAATTCTTAAGTAATCTCATTAAAATAAGTTTTATTAATTTTATCAATAATTCTCATAGCCTATGTAATTGATGCATTGCAATATTATTTGATTTATAACTTCCACTAAATTAATATTTCATTTATAATGCAAAGCACTCTACCCCTAAGACACATTCCCAGCACTCCATGTCAGGTTTCTTGATTTCTTTTCTTATATTTGGAGGAGTTAAAGCCTGGGCCTGGGTGCTGTCTCTTAAGCTCTTCAGCTCAATTCTAGCACTCTACCATTTGAGCTACAGTGCCCCCCTTCAGGCTTTCTGGTGTTTCTTTGGAGATAACCATCTCAAGGAATCTCCTGCCGAGGCTGGCTTTGGACCCTGATCCTCAGCTCTCAGGCTCCTGAATAGCTAGGATGAGAGGTGCGATTCACTGGTGCCCAGCTTCCAATTTAAGTTTCTAAGTGGTGAATAGGAGATAATAGTCTCATGGGACCTTTTGTTTCTGGGATAGTTTGGAACCCAAATCCTCAGGTTCCTGAGCAGGCAGGATGATAGACCCCAGCTAAAAACACCTAAGCCGTGATACTTTGCTGCAAGGGGGTCTTTGGCTCCGCGTGGTAGAGTACTAGCCATGAGCAAAAGAGGAAAGTCAGCACCTAGGCTCTGGGTTGAAGGTTCATGATGGAGAAAACGAAACCAAACCAATTGTCAGCAGGAGACAAGTCACTAGATTTCAGTACATATATAAATTTGGCCTTGCCTTGGGGACATACCTGAGCCTCAACTTTCTCATCTGCACAATCATCTAACTTGTGGAGCTCCAGCAAGGACCAGATGAAAGAATAAACCCCATGAAGGACTCAGCGCATAGCATCCTGTGAAGGACTGAGCACCAGCACCCCAGGAAGGGCTCATCACATAGCTCTATCCCACAAACTGTAATTAGAATTCGGGTGTTTTCATCAGTATCACCATTCTTTCAGAAAAACGTCACAAATCACAAAAGTTCACATCTAATGGTGTAGAGGGGTGGTTAATGGCGGGGAGGGTCCTCAGCCTTGGGGATTGCACGCATAGGTTGAGGGTACTCTCCTAAGACCTTTTCCTCATGGCTAGAACTCTACGACTTTCAGCGTCAGGTCAGAGTCTCTCAGACTTCTTACCAGGGCTGAGTATTCAAACAACCAGTTTCAGAACTCATCCCTGAGCAGCTAGGGGTGAGCCAGCAGAGTCTGGTTCCATGGAGTTGTTTTGCAGCTGTTGACCTGTGGCTAAGTCAGGTTAGATGGCAGCCAACAGCTTCAGATTCCCGGCTTGCTCTGTCATGAGGTATTTGAAGTCCTGGCATTCTATAGTTACAGTCACAACTTTCTAACTTGTTTTTGGTGCTTCAGTGACAGCACCACTTCTGGCTTTTTGTTTGCATGTGATAGTGTGGAAATGAATCTAGTGCTTCATACATACTAGGCAAACACTCTACCACTGAGTCCCAGTAGTGACAAGTGTAGAAATAGATATGGTTTGTTTTATATATAGACATATATATACATATAAAACAAGAAAGGGATGTCTTTATATTAAGTCATATATACTATTTTACTACCAATTATCAATAATTAAATTATTTCTTCCTTTATTTAGGTATCATGTTTAAATTAATAATAAATTATTCATTGAAAATTAGCCAATGTACTATGATTATTGTGTATAATTTTATAATATAAACATACACTACGTACTAATGTAATTGTTAATTTTACAACATTCCATTCACATGGCTGTCTATCGGAATGCATTTTTTAGGATCTCCTGACATTCGTAGGTGGCAGGGATTTGAACCCCGGACCTAGTTTGCTGGTTTTGGCTATGGCTTCCCTGACAGCCCATCAAACTTCAGCAGTGCAAGGTCACGTACACATTCCGGTCCCTGTCATTTAGACCCAAGATGGTCACAATTCAAAGGAAAAAAAAAAAAAACTATGTAAAACCACCTTCTGGAACTTCCCAGTTTTATCCTTCTCCTTCTTTCACCCTCTTTTTTTTGTATGTTGTCAGGCAGAAGTCTGATTCTGTGCACTGTCCCTCAACTCTTCAGGTCAAGGCTATCGTTCTACCACTTGAGCCATAGCAACACTTCCGGCTTTTTTCTGCTTATGTGGTGCTGAGGAATCCAACTCAGGACATTATGCATGCAAGGCAAGCACTCTGCTACTGAGCCACCTTCCCAACTTTCACCTTTTTTTGCCACTCCAATGATTTGAACTCAGGTCCTAGGATCTCAGGATGGGCTGTGGGTCCAGAGGCTGCACCCCAGCCTAGAGTGATTAAGGCTAAGGCAGAGTTGCCACAAGCTGAGTTCAAGGCTCGGGCCTGGCCAGAAAAATTAAGGCCCTGGCTTGGAATTTGCACCATTTTTCTGGCAGGCCTGGGATTTGAACTCATGTTCTGAGGAACTCTGTGGCACTGTGTGGGAGGGGAAGCTCACCATCTTTGAAGATAAGAATATCAGACCAGTTTCAAGGGCCTGAATTCAAGCCCCATCACTGGAAAAATAATACTCATATATAAGATTTTTACAAAGATGGTTATACTCCATATGACATTTATTACCCTTTTTTATTCATTGTTTATTTTATTTAGCATTATTACATATATAACTTTTTCAGTTATTATATCTTATCACATGGATATATTTGCATGTGGATTATACATCATACTGAGACACAGGACTTTTACAGAGAAGGAAAAAATCTGTCAAAATTGGCTTCTTACTGCACATATAAACTTTTGGCAATGCTGGGATTTGAACTCACAGCCCAAAATGCATAATTTATGAATGGGTCAGTTGTAGAACAAAAGCCTTTGGCAAACTGAGCCACCAGCCAGTTCTGAGGACCTGTGATTTATCCATAGTAGTGGGCTATATATATATATATATATATATATATATATAGAGAGAGAGAGAGAGAGAGAGAGAGAGAGAGAGAGAGAGAGAGAGAGAGAGAGAGAGAGAGAGAGAGAGAAAGAGAGAGATTGTTAGATATAGGAATAGATATAGATATGGAAAGATAGATATAGATAGATAGATCGATCGATTGATCAATAGATAGATAGATAGATAGATAGATGTGTAGTTTGCTATATATAAGCGAGAGACAATGTGAGGATATTAAATTATATAAATTATGAATTATTAGTAATTAAATTAAGTCTCCATTTAATGCAGTATCATTGTTGAATACTTACTAAAGTATTAATGTAAAATAAGTCAGTGTTCTAATTAGGAGAACCAAACCAGGGTTTTAGAATGGAAGACATAATCCAATAATTTTTGTGTGGCATTGTATAAGAGAATCATGAACTAACTGTCAATTTAATTGTAACTTTTATAAATTCAATTAAGCATTACCATGGATAGGAATGATTTTCTTAAGATCTCCCTCCATTTGTAGGTGGCGGTCCTGGCATTCCAACTTCAGGCCTGAGTAGTTTACTCAGAAATGCAAACCATTAGAATGACACTGTGATGATTTCAGATTCTCATGAGGAAAAACAGAACAAGAAGAAAAGAAAGCCAAGTGTCAGTGGATCCTGCCTGTAATCCTAGCTCTTCAGGAGTCTGAGAGGTAGAGAATGACAATTTGAATTCAGTCGGGACAGGAAAGCCCAGGACAATCTTATTTCTAAGGGATCACAGGAATTTAAAAAAAAAAAAAAAACATGAGTGGGGCTCTGACTCAAAGGCATAGCACTACCCTTGAGCAAAAGGAGCTCAGGGACAGTGCCTAGGCTCATAGTATAACACCCAGACTTGCCAAAAACAAAAAAACAAAAAATAGTAACTCCATGTCTACCCATGTATGTATGCATGTATTTCTATTGGTGAAGATCCAGAGTCCCTATGTTGAAAGGCACTCAGCTAGGAAATTTGCTTTGAATAAAATGGTTTCTTAGCACAGAGAGTGCTTTCAAGACAGTGCATATTCTGGGGCTTCCCTCATTGTTCTCAATGTAGCCTGAGGGTTTCTGCGCACCTCAGGCTGCTGGAGGAAGTCAGACTCATTGTTGGAACAGGCAGACAAAAGGCCTCACTCCTGTACAGCTGTGTAACAAACAACTCCATCTGGGCCAATTAGTGAGGATGATTGTGGGCAGGCTCTGAAGGCCAGGATAAAAAGGCCTCTTTGTATCCAAAGCTATCTCTTTCCCCAGTGCTCTGTTTGGACAGGAAGCCTTCATTTCTGCCACCTTCTGTGGCAGGCCAAGTTCCTTGCACTTACCGTGTCTTTGTTAGACTATGTCCCAGTGTTGAAACAAACTGCCACAATTAATTCAAGGGTCCTTCTGGCAGACAACTAGAGAGCTGAACCGAATTAAAAGATTCCTAATTGGCAAAGTTGCCCCCTTAGGTTTCCAGAAGCTCGCTGAATCTAAGCACATGGGTAATATCACAATGCTTCCTGTCATCTAGGCCTGGTGAAGCTCACCAGGTTTTGAAACCTTTGACCTCTCCTAGTTGAGCGATGGATGGCTAGCTTTAGGGGTTGAACACAGGGCCTGGGTGCTGACTATGAGCTCAGAACCAAAGCTCAGTTCTTTACCACAATTTGCTGTCACAGCTTCACTTCTGATATCTGTGTGTGTGTGTGTGTGTGTGTGTGTGTGTGTGTGTGTGTGTGCATACACTTGTCATGGAACTTGAATTCAGGACCTGTGCACTGTACCTGAGTTTCTCCTGTACAAAGATAGCACTCTACCACTTGAGCCACAGGGCCACTTAAGGCTTATTTTTAGTGATGTGGTACCGAGGAATAAAAACCCAGGGATTCATACATGCAAAGCAGTCTAACCCCTCCTCTTCAGGTTTCTTTCTTTCTCTTGTTTTATGTTGGAGGATTTGAAGTCTAGGCCTGGGCGCTATCCTTCAATTCTTCAGCTAAAGCCAAGTGTGCTACCACTTGAGCTACAGCATTTCTTCAGGCTTATGTTGGGTCATTGGAGAGTACCATCTATCTCAAAAATTTCCTACCCAGGCTGACTTTGGACCCTGATCCTCAGCTGTCAGGTTCCTGAGTAGCTAGGAGGACAGGCATGAGTTAGTGGTGCACAGCTTCCAATTCAAGTCTCTAAGTGGTGAACAGGAGATAATATTCTCATGGGACGCTTTGTGTCTGGGATAGTTTGGAACCCAGATCCTCAGATCTCAGCTTCTTGAGTAGGCAGGGTGACAGACCTCAGCTACAGATGCCTAGATCTTAACACTCTGTTGCAAGAGTATCCTTGGCTCCACATGGTAGGGCATTAGCCATGAGCCAACAGGGAAGGGTCAGTGCCTAGGCTCTGAGTTCAGGGTTCACGACTGAGAAAAATAAACAATTGTCTGCAGGAGACAACTCTCTAGATTTCAGTACATACATAATTTTGGTGAGCCTCAAGTTTCTCATCTGCACCATCATCATACTTGTGGAACTCTTACAAGGACCAGATGAAAGAATGAACCCCATGAAGGACTCAGCACACACTTCATGAAGGACTCATCACATAGCTGTATCCCACACACAGTCATTAGAATTAGAATATTTTCATCGGTATCACCTTTCTTTCAGAAACACGTTACAAACCACCCAAAATTCACATCTAATGATTTAGAGGGATGGGTTTTTTTGGGAGGGCTGGGATTCAGCCACATGGAATGCACTTGAAGGTTGGGGGTACTGTTCTAAGATCTTTTGCTCAAGGCTAAAGCTCTACCACTGTGAGCCACAGCTCAGAGTTTTGCAGATTTCCTGCAAGGGCTGGGTTTTAAACCCACCAGTGTCAGATCTCAGCCCCTGAGTATCTTGGATGACAGGGCTGAGTGAGCCAGCAGCATCTGGTTCCGTGGGGCTGGGTTGCAGTGGTTCACTTCTGGCTAAGTCAGGTTAGATGTCAGCTGTCAGCACCAGACTCCCGGTTTGCTTTATGATGAGGTATTTGCAGTCCTATCTTTATATCGTTGCAGTGAGAACATTCTATTTTCTTTTTTTTTTTTTTTTTGGAGCCAGTCCTGGGTCTTGAGTAAGGGTCTAGCCACAGTCCCTAAGATTTTGTGCTCAAAGCTAGTGCTCAACTGCTTGATCAACAGCATGACTTCCAGATTTTTCTGTGTACGCGGTAGTGAGGAATCGAACCCAGTGCTTTGTACTTACTAGGCAAGCACCCTACCACTGAGCCCTGGGAGTGACAAGAGTATGAACAGATAAATGTGTACATTGGTTGACAGATAAATGGATGTATATGTATACAACAAGAGAGAGATGTCGGTATACTATGTAACTTCATATAGAATATTACTACCAATTATTCGCGATTAAATTCCTTCCTTTTTAAAGTATCATGTTTGAATACATAATAAAATATTAATAAAAATTAGTCAATGTGGTATAACTGTGTATAATTTTATAATACAATCGTACACTAACTACTAATTTAATTGTTACTTTTATGACATTCCATTCCTATGGATGTATATGGGAATGGGTTTCTTAGAATCTCCCACCATTCATTAGTGGCAGTCCTGGGATTCGACCTCCAGACCTAATTTTCCGATTTCCGCTGTGGCTTCCTTAATAGCCACCAAACATCAGCAATGCAAGGTCATGTACATTTTCTGGGCCTTGGCATTTATACCCAGGATGGTTATAATACAAAGGAAATAAAAAGGTAAAACTACCTTCTTGAACTTCTCAGTATTATGCTTCTCCTTTCTATTTTTTATATTTTTTGCCTGTCCCGAGATTTGAACTCAGGTTCTAGGATCGCAGTGCTGGCAGTGGCAGAGATGCCAAGACCTGACATCAAGCTCCGTACTTGGCAATAATAATAATAATAATAATAATAATAATAATAATAATAATAATAATAATAATAAAATAATAAAATAATAAAATAATAATAATAATAAGATCCTGGCTTGAATTTGCACAATTTTTCTGGCAAACATGGGATTTGAAGTCAGGGTCTGGGTAACTCTGTGACACTGGGGGTGAAGGGGAATGGCTCACTATACTTGAAGACAAGAAATTCAGACCAGTTCTTAGGGCCTAAATTGAAGCCCCAGCACTGGAAAAGGTAATGTTCATATATGAGATCTATTTACATACATGGGTTTACTGTGTTGACATTTATTACCTTTATTTATTTTGTATTATTACACATATAACATTCCTTTTACTATATCATATCACATAGGATATATTTTATACATCATACTGAGGTCAAGGACTTTCGCAGAGAAGGAAAACAATGTGTCAAAATTGGCTTCTTACTACAAAGAATAAATTTTTGGCCATTCTGTGATTTCAACTCACAGACTACAATGCCCAATCCATAAATGGGGTCACAGTCTTAGAAGACCAGACTCTGGCAAACTGAGCTACCAGGAAGTTCTGAGGACCTATGATCAAGCCACACTAGTCCCATATATATATATGCATATATATATATATATATATGTATATATATATGTATCTATGTATATATATATGTATACATATATATATATGGGACTAGTGTGGCTTGATCATAGGTATATATATACATATATATATATACATATATATGTATATACGTGTATATATATATATATATATATATATTTATGGGACTAGTGTGGCTTGATCATAGGCATGATATATGTATATATATATAAATATATATATGTTGATAGATATGTAGATTGAGATATATATGTATATATAAATATACATACATATATTGGGAGAAAGAGGGACTGGGAGGATATTAAATCATATATATATATTATTAACAACTATTAGTTATTAAATTATCTTCCATTTTATGAGCATTAATTAAAAATTAGTCAATATCCTTAATCATATCCTGATGCTAGAAATGAAGATATAAATCCAATAATTATTCTTTGACATTTTAAAATAGAATCATGAAGCAACTGCACATTTAATTATTACTTTTATAACATTCCATTAGCATTCACATGAACAGGAATGAATTTTTCAGGATCTCCCTCCATTTGTGGGTGCAGACCTAACATTCAAACTCCAAGCCTGAGTAGTTTAATTTGAATGAAAACCATTGGAATGACACCGTGAAGATTTCAGATTGTTACGATTTAAAAAAAGAACAAGAAGAAAAGAAAGCAAGGTGTCAATGGTACCTGCCTATAATCCTAGCTCCTTAGGAGGCTGAGATGTAAGGAATGCCAAATTGAATTCAGTCAGGGTGGGAAAGTCCATGACACCTTCTTTCTAGAGGTCACATGAAAAAGAAAAACCATGAATGGGTCTGTGGCTCAAAGGCAGAGTGCTACACTTGAGCAAAAGAAGCTCAGAGACAGAGCCTAGGCTCATAGTACAACCACAGACCTGCCAAAAAAAAAAAAAGAGAAGACAATAACTCCTTGTTTCTTTGTATGGATGATGAGCATTCAGTAGGTTGCCCATGCCCAGACACCCAAACTGGACAAGCCCTCAGAGAGTACTAAGTCTGAGCCGGCAACTTGAACAAAGCATCCTTCTCTGCTATTTAAAGAACTGAAGCCTTATGTTCTGGTCGAGGACACCTAGAAGCCAGAAACTGCCTCCAGGGAGACCACAGTTCTAGGCTATAGGAGTTGTTGAAGGTTCTGGCTTCTTATTCTCTCTCCCTCTGTATGATGTGAGCCTAGACCTCCGGGGCCTGGTGGTTATCACTCATTTATTACTCCTCATTGCCAAGTCACAGGCTGGTCCCAAATATTGGCAAAGATATGAAATAGTCAGCAATTTCTACAACGAAATAGGTAAGCTAATAAACCTCACCCTCATAAATGCCATTAGAAGTGAACCTTGGGTTGTGTATGTGGCTTAGTGGTAGACTGCTTACATAGCACGCATGCATGAAGCCTTGGGTTCTATTCTTCAGTACCACAGAAACAGAAAAAGCCAAAAGTGGCACTGGGGCTTAAGTGGTAGAGTGCTAGCCTTGAGCAAAAGAAGCTCAGGAACATGTGCAGATCCTGAGTTCAAGCCCCAAGACTGGCAAAAAAAAAGTCAGCTTGGTGAGATATATTGTTCTGGGACTCAGAGGAGGGCCGAGGTTATACGTAAGAGGTAGGGTAGAGGACAGGTGCTAGTGGCTCACCCCTGTAATGTTAGCTACTTAGGAGGCTGAGATCTGAAGATGACAATTGTAAGCAGGAAAGTCTATATGAGACACTTTTCTCCAATTAAACACCCAAAAGCCAGAAGTAGAGCTGTGGTTCAAGTAGTAGAGCGCTAAACTTGAGCACAAAGGCTCAGGGATAGAATACCATCCAGGCCATGAAAGCAAACCCCAGGAATGGCACACACATGCACACACACACACACACACACACACACACACACACACACACACACACACACACACACACAATCCAAACCGGAGACAGAAGACTCATCAATGTAGCACTTGAAATTTACCACCTGATCATTCTCCTTCTGAGCACCATCAGGCTTTACAGGGAGAAAGATGATCTCTCTCTCTCTCTCTCTCTCTCTCTCTCTCTCTCTCTCTCTCTCTCTCTCTCTCTCTCTCTCTCTCTCTCAATCTCTCTCTCAATCTCTCTCTCAATCTCTCTCTCAATCTCTCTCAATCTCTCTCTCTCTCTGTCTCTCTCTCTGTCTCTCTCTCTGTCTCTCTCTCTGTCTCTCTCTCTCTCTCTCTGTCTCTCTCTCTTTCACTCTTTCTTGCACACACAGACTCAGAGCATTGTCTCTCCTGAGTTAGTTGGTTCCTCATCTGGGAAATGTACAAACTTGAGCATAGGGGTTCCCTGGTCAGAACCAGGGGATCCCACCAAGGGGAACATTGCTCTAATATCACAGAACCACCCTGCCTCTCCCTTTCTCCAGGGACAGACACTTCCCATTGGGAACAACCAGCCTTGAATCCCCATTCACTAAAACCCTATGCTAGGACTCTGGGTGAAGCAGTCCTGAGACAGGTAGCTCCTCAGAGCCAGGAGAGGAAACAAAGAAGGGGGTCATGATGCCTCCAGAGGGGTGTCTGACCTGGGGTGGGGGCATGGTTGGGGAATTTGATGGGTTGCTAAAGGCTATATACATGGATGGACTCCCTACTTCCAGCCTAGATGCTTCTGGGTGAATTGGTGGATTCTTGAGGTGGACGAGGAGACCAGATGGACCAGGATCACTAGCAGAGCTCGCAGAGCTGGGAAATGTAATTACCCTGGGAAAACTGCTAACAGCTGGGGGGTAGGCGGCGCTGGGAGAGAGTAGAGTGGGCAGAGCTCAATTGACCTGCCGATCAGTGCCTAACCACCCCGTGAAGGCTCAGGTGAATGATAGGGTGTGACCTTGACAGTGATTGGTTCCTCTTCCTCCCTTACCATGCCATCCACCATTTTTGTCTTTAAAAGGGGCTGCTCTCTGTTAATAAATGAGATTTTCTACCTGCTGGATTTGGCTCCCTGCTGTGTCTCATTGTCTCCTGGGCTGAGGGAGGCTGGGGAATGCGCAAGTGCCACACTTACCTTTCCTCAGACCCCGTCCGTCTTTTGTGGGACGGACGAAGACCCAATATCTGACACCCAACGTGGGGCATGAAAGGAAAATCTACCGGCCGAGGCTAAGCAGTCTCTCAGGGTAAGTGAAACCCTATATATGGGTAATGCTATATCACAGAAGAAGGAGGAGGAGGCAACGTTAGGCCTAGAAGGAGTACAGGAGGACTTGGGAAATGAGAAGGAAAAGGAAAGGGTCAAATCAGTTCGAGAACGCACTGAGACGTGCACAGTAGAAGTCAAAACGAGGGTAAAAATTACCCCCTCTGACCCAGCTGATACTGATCTTCCTAGGCCCCCTCCCTATTCTCCCGATTGGAGGGGAGGTACGGCGCCCTACAATACCTGCGAGTGGGACTTGCAAGACCCAGACCCCTACCAAACTTCATTGGAGGGGCCGAGGGCCGGGAAAGTAACCTACTCAGAGACCTCCTCTGGAAAGGAAGGGCCACTGGAGAGCCCATACTCTAGGCCACAGGATTCGCTTCCCCAAGCGTATCCGGTCAACCTGGCATCAGGGGCTAACAGGCCCCTGGAATGGTATCCATGGGAAGCTAAGGATCTTAAAGAGCTCCACAAGGCGGTGTCAGAGGATGGCCCAAACTCTCCCTGGGCCCAGACCCTATTACAAGACATTGCCTAACACCTGTGTGTCCCTAAGGACTGGATGGATGTGGCCAAAGCCGTTCTTACTAGTTCTCAGTTTATTAAATGGTGTGCTTTCTTTAAGGAGGAATGCAGAGTGCGAGCAGAGAGTAACCGACAGGCTCAACCCGCAATACCCATTACTTATGCCATGCTAGCAGGTACGGGGAAAGGGCACTCTACTGGCATCCAACAGGCCACAATACCTGCCCCATACCGTGACCAGGTGAGGCAAGCAGGACTTGCCGCATGGTACAAACTAGATGATGGGCCTACTGAGTCCCCCATAGCAGGAGTGAGACAAAAATCGGGTGAGCCTCTACCTGATTTCATAGATCGAGTCCAACAGAGCATTCACCCCAAGCTGCCCGCAGGGAACCTCTGAGATCAGTTTGTTAAGCTTGGAAGGGATGAATGCAGACCACCACATGGCCTGCACGGGATTGAGAGAGAATTCCCTGAGAAGATGGGTGGTGGCCTCACAGGATGTGGGAACGCAACAGCACCAGTCCCAATCACTAGCTTTAGCTTTACAGGCTCCGGCATCTACAATGACTGAGGCTATTACTCAGGCGCTGGCACCCCAGGGCCAAAGAACTCCAAGACTATCGGGGAGAGTGACTTGTTTTAAATGCGGGCAGGAGGGGAACTTTAAGAGGGACTGTTTACAACACTCCCCCACCAACCGGCCTGAAAGCAAACCGCCCCCTACACCCTGCCCCAGGGGCATGGAGGGATATAAGTTTGATTTAGATGGGAAGTCTTTAAACTAGAGGAGGGGCATCCTCTAGCCCCATTAACTCAAGGAGGAACCCCCTCTGCTGTGAGGCCCAGGCAGCCTCGTGGAGGGTGACCCAGGCCCATTGGACCATCCCCCTGGTGGATGGACTCCACCCTAAAATGAGTATTTTCATAGGCAGAAAGAGGTTTCACTGCTTAATTGACACTGGGGCAAACCAAACCATACTCAGGGAGGAGGAAGTGCCCTTGGACTGGAAGCTTGCACCTGGGCCCCCAATATTGGTGGTAGGGGGCAATTCCCAGTCCAAAGAAACAGTTGCCCTTATGACATGGACTAGCCCAGATGGAGAACAAGGAAATATACACCCTTTTGTGGCAAAGAACCTCACTGCCAATTTACTAGGGCAAGATATGCTAAGACAAATGGATGCCATGGTCACTACAGAACATCGAGCATCATATGATGATATCCTGGATAGGGAAGAAGCTCAAAGGCTTAAACAGGATATTGAGGGAGTTAAGGAAAGGGATTTTTTTAACTTTCATAATTACAGAGAAGAACATAGGGGACCTGCTCGGGTGCACCCCCAATCCTAAAGGCCACTGCCCCCGAGTACCTCCCATTAGTTGGAAGCCAGGAAGCCCAATCTGGGTGGAGCAGTGGCCATTGACCAAACCTAAACTTGAAGCCCTCCACCTTCTGGTGGAGGAACAGATAAGCCTAGTGCATATCCGCCCTTCTATAAGTCCTTGGAACACACCCGTATTTGTTATTCAAAATGCCTCCTGGGCTTGGAGGATGCTCCAAGACCTAAGTAAGGTAAATGAAAGGATGGAGCTAGGAGGAACACCGCTAAGAGGCATGCCCTGGACTCCTGCTATACCTTCAGAATATACCTTGGTTGTGATTGATATTAAAGATTGTTATTTTTCCTATCCCTCTGCATCCAGATGACTGCGAGAAGTTTGCTTTCTCTACACCTTCTCTTAATTTTTCCCAGCCTGATCGGAGGTTTGAATGGATGGTGCTGCCACAGGGTATGGCCTTCTGCCAACAATACTTGGCCACACTTTTAGAGCCTCTGCTGGGTTCAGATACCTCCCTTGTCTATGCCTACATGGATGATATGATTCTGGGCCTACCCACCTCTGACTAAAGCCATCAGGTTCCCACCAGGGAGAGGAAGGGTGCAGATATGCGGCTGTGTGGCTCCCACTGCTCTAGGCTCTGTGGTGTCCCCTCCTCACCCATTTCTTCATCTCCCCTTTTCCTGGGGACATTGGCCACTAGGGATGGGGGTGGGATCCCAGGGTCGACACCACACCCCAGCAATTGGGTCTCATATGGCAGAGCCAGGGCAGACTGTGGGGCATGAGAGAGGTGCGGGTGGGACAGGAGAGGGGAGGCGGGAGGCACAGGTCTGGGTCCACTGGCGGGGTGACAGGGAGTCACAAGCTACAGGGGTCACGGGGTGTGGGCCAAAGGGGCAGCACTTATGTGTGCTGCTGGGGAGAAGCTGTAGGTGGTGGCTCTTGGTGCTTGCAGGCCCTGGAGTCTGAGGACCTGGGGCCAGGATCAAGTCAGGGCTGAAAGCAGGTTAGGGCCGCACCATTTCCGCCAGGCAACTGAGAGAGGCACCAAGGATCCAAGCTGGCAGCACCATGTGTGAAATGCGCCACTGCTGGGAGGGGGCGGGGGCGTCTGAGGGTGCCTGGCAAGGCTGTGAGCTTCTTCTGCTCCTCCTCCTCAGCTGCTGCTGCTGCCAATTCCTCAGCAGTCCTTGCCAGCAACTCAGCGGCCTCCTTCCCAGGAACCGCTACTTCCACCACCACCCCAGCCTCAGCAGCAACTGTCTCCATTGCTGCACCTCAGCTACCGCTGCCTTGCTCCCTCTGCCAGGATCTCAGACTCAGGGGTGCCATGGCTGCCTCGCCTCCATGAGACTGCTTGGCAATGTGCCTGCCGTCCTGGCTCCACATGCTCTCTGCTCCTGGCCAGCCGCTGAGGCCACTTCCCCTCCTGCATGTGCTTGCTCTTCTCTCTGACCTCACTCTCTGCCCTCCACTCCTCTCCTCGGCTGCCCCACCCCCGCCCTGCATGTACGCCCACCCCCACTGGTCCCTGGCCTTGGCTGCCACTGCAGTGTGCCCCTGGGCCCCCCTTTCCCTGGGTTTGCCCCCTCACCCCTGACTGCAATCGCAGCACTGACTGGGCCCTGAACCTTTCAGGCCATGGAATCTTCCAGGCCATGGCAATTGCAGCCTCTCCTCAGCATAGCATTCCCCACCAACTCCAGTTCCTTCCTCGGGGGGAACTAATCTCCCCTCAGCCCTACCGCTGGAGGAAACTCTCCCCCATCCACTCCACAAACCAAGCTGGTGCATGGTGACCCTCATGTGTGTATGTATGTGTGTGTGTGTGTGTGTGTGTGTGTGTGTGTGTGTGTATGTATGTGTGGAAGGACCCCCTGACACAACAATGGAGAGGACCTGACCCCCTAGTTACTATGATCAGGGTATTTGGATGTGTTTTTCCCATAGGTGAGTCTGCTCCCATTTGGATCCCTGCCAGGAACCTTACGTATTTTCCCATCTCCTCTATACAAGAGGATGGCCAAGAATAAGCTAACCAACAAATCCCACCTAATTTATGGTACCAGCAAACTGAAAAAAAATCAAACTTGTGCATTTGTATAATTTTACATGAGCACTTAGGTTCTTAGGTATACTTCAAAGCTATGTTTTTAATAATATGTGTATATATATAAATAATGTATATATATAAATAAACTAAGAAACCAGCCAATGAACAAATACTTCTGAATTAGTGCCTTAACTATGGCATTATGAATTATTTGTTCAAAATCTATGATCGAAGTTTCTTTCTTTAGAATCAATCTTAAAATGTTTGTTCATGTACCAGGTGTCAGTGGCTCAGACCTATAATCCTAGTTACTCAGGAGGCTGAGAGGTGAGGATGAAGGTTCAAAGCAAGCCCCGGGAAACTCTTACCTCCAATAAACCAGTAGAAAACCGGAAATGGTGGTGTGGCTCAAGCTGTAGAGTGCTCACAAAGAGCAGAAGAGCGCAGGGATAATGCCCAATCTCAGAGTTCAAGCCTCACCACCGACAAAAAAACGGAAAAAACTTTGTTCATACAAAATGCTAACATTCTGAGCTTTAGGAAACTTTTCTTCCAGGGTCTTATGCTTTTTAGGCAACTATTCCACTACTGAGCTACATCGTAGTACCAATGTTTTTGTTTTTCATTTTAGAATCCAGTTTATTCCCAAAATGATTACAAGTACCTATTGCCCTCACAGAAGTGAGTGTTTATTCAGAAACTCAACCTTTGGTGGTATGAGGACTCCCCTAGTCTATTTCGTGGTAGGCACTGAGGAAAACTCACAGGACACAATTGCAGACATTTTATAATTATAAAAATAACTCTAAATAGAAATAATATCAACTACCGGGCACAGGTGGCTCACGCCTTTAATCCTAGCTACTCAGGAGGCTGATATTTGAGGAAGGCCACTCAAGGCCAGCCAGGGAGGAAAGTCTGTGAGACTCTTATCTACAATAAACCTCTAGAAAACTGGAAGTGATGATGTGGATCAAGTGCTTGAGCATTTGCCTTGAGCTGAAGGGCACAGGGCAGCACGGAAGTCAAGAGTGCAAGCCCCACGACCGACAAAAAATAAAAAAATAGAAAAAATAAGAAATAACATCAACTGTCCCAACCTCCTAGGGAGAAATGATATCCTCATTTTCATTTTTACTATTCATGACAGATGGTCAAAAACACCAATGTGCTATGCTGAAATGTAAAAGTTTAAACCTCTTTTTTGAAAAACTCTCATGTTATAAAATCAAAATGTTTCATATAAAGGCAAAGTGAACTTTAAAAAATATTTAAAATGCTAATGAAACTCCTTGGCTTGGAATGTGCGATTTTTTATCTGCGAGGCATCGGATTTAAACTTAGGGACTAGGTAACTATGTTGCACTCTGGGGGAAGGGGAAGCTCACTATGCTTGAAGACCAGAAATTCAGGCCTCTTCCCTAGGCCTGAATTTATGCCCCTGTCATACTCCTTATATATATTTTAAAGATAAGATTGAATTTCCATATAAATTTTCAGTCTATATCATGTTTGGTGTGGTTATTCATTGTATTTGTTGTTTTATTCATTTATTTACCATTTATTTTATTGACTGTGAGGACACCTAAACATGTATGACATTGTTAAGGTACTATCACATTGCATCTAGATATGTAGACTTGTTCTCCATCATGCCTGCCACCCAGCACTCTCCCAGAAAAGGAAAACAGGTGTCACACTTGGCTTCTTACTCGAGGATGAAATTCTTGGCAGGCACTGAGATCAAGACCCGAGGTGGACAAAATAGCCATACATGGATAGGCAGGTGGTAGTATGCAAATAAATGCATATTAGTAGAGAGTGCCAGAGCCATGTGTCTAGTATTCAATGATATCTACTATGTCTTAGGCATTTACACAGCCTAGATATTATAGAGAAAGAACATACAACCATCCAAGAAAAGTCCAAGAAATATGACAGATCTATTCAACATTTGGAAGACACCATCAGAAGGCCTAATCTGAGGATAATGTGTGTAGAGGAACACCTAGAAACAGAACTTAATGGTCTAGGAAATTTGTTTAACAGGTTCCTAGCAGAGAACTTCCCAAACATGCAAAAAGATAGGCCTATTCAGATCCAAGAAACTTTTAAAATTCCAAAAATGACCAGATCAGAACAGGACAACCCAGCTTCACATTATAATCCTCACAGGATTAATTCAGACCGAGGAAAAGAACCTTAAAGCTGTCAAGGAGAAAAGATCAATCACCTATAAAGGGATACCAGTTAGAATCACCTCAGATTTTCATCAGTGACAATCAAAGCAAGAAGAGCCTGGATTGATGTATGCCATGCGGTAAAGACAAACAAGAGTCAACCAAGAAAACTGTATTCAGCTAAACTCTCCTTCATAAAGGAAGGACAAATAAAAACCTTCCATAGCAAAGAAAAAATGAAACAAAAACCAGCCCTACAAAAGGTTCTTAAAGTTGTCCTACTCATAGAAAACCAACAAGACCACAAAAAAGGCCAAGAAACCGCAGCCAACCTGAGAATCCAAGTACCATAGAAAGAACCCAGTTACCACAGCCCCCAAGAAGGTGGATAAAATGGCGGAAACTCCCAAATACTTCTCAGTTATATCTCTCAACATTAATGGACTTAACTCTCCAATTAAGAGACATAGACAGTCTAGTTGGATTAAAAAGCAAGAACCTTCTATCTGCTGCCTTCAGGAGTCACATCTTGCCCATAAAAACAAACACATTTTCAATGTGAAAGGTTGAAACAAAATCTACCAAGCAAACGGCCCCCATAAACAGGCACGAGTTGCAATCCTAATATCAGATAAAATAGAATTCACTTTAAAATTAGTGAGAACAGATAAAGTAGGTTGCTACATACTAATTAATGTATCTCTCCTTCAGAGGATATTACAATTCTAAATATGTATTCAACAAACAACAGAGCACCCAAATTTATCCAAGAAACCCAACTTTCCCTCAAATCCCACATAGATCCAAAGACATTAATTGTTGGAGACTTTAACACATCACTATCCCTACTAGATAGATCAATGGCAAAAACTCAACAAAGAACCCCCATATCTAAAAAACTACACAGATCAACTAGATTTAACAGACATCTACCGAAGATTTCACCCAGAAGCATCAGAATACACGTTTTTCTCAGCAGCATATGGAACATTTTCCAAAATAGACCACATTTTAGGCCACAAGCAAACTTGTCCAAATTCAGATACATTGAAGTTATACCTTGCATTCTCTCAGACCACAAGGGATTAAAAGTAGGACTCCACACCAAAAGCCATTAAGAAAGTTCTGTAACACATGGTGGCTGAACCAAGACACTGCTGAATCATGAGTGGGTCATGGAAGAGATTAGAAATGAAATTCAAATGTTCAAGATATTCAACAAAAATGAGCACACAAATTACCAACTCCTCTAGGACACAGCAAAGACAGTACTCCGAGGCAAGTTTATAGCTCTGAGTTCCTATATCGACATATTTGAGAGATCTGAAACCAACAATTTAATGAGACAACTGAGCCTCCTTGAAAAAGAGCAGCAGGATAAACCCCAACCCAATGGACAGAAAGAAATAATTAAACTTAAATCAGAATTAAATGAATTAGAATAAAAAAAGCCATACAAAGAATCAACAAAACAAAGATTTGGTTCTTCGAAAAAATTAACAAAATTGACAGACCCTTAGCAAATTTTATCAGAAAAAGAAAAGAACATACCCAAATAAATAAACTCAGAGATGAGAATGGAAACATCACCAGGGAAACAACCAAGACTCAGAACATTTTAAGGGAATACTTCTCAAAACTTTATGCTAATAACATTGAGAAGTTGGCAGAAATGGACCTTTTCATAGCAAATACTGACATGCCAAAGCTACACCAAGATAAGTTAAATCACCTTAACAGGCCCATATCAAGCATTGAAATATAAACAGTAATAAGAGATCTCTCTTCTAACAAAAGTGCAGTTCCAGATGATTTCACAGCGGAATTCTACAAGGTCTTCAAAGCAGAACTCACACTAATACCCCTCCAATTCTTCAATGAAATTGAAAGAGAAAGTTTAATACGGAACTCATTCTATGAAGCCATCATAACCCTCATCCCATAACCGGGCAGGGTCTTATCAAAGAAAAAGGACCATAGAACTATTTCTTGGATGAACATTCATGAAAAGCTTCTCATCAAAATTTTGGCCAATCGACATCAACAATTCATCCAAAAAATCATACACCAAGATAAAACAGGATTATTTCAGGGATGCAAAGCTGGTTCAATATACGGAAATCAATTAGTATAATTTATCACATCATCAGGAGCAGGGATAAGAACCACATGGTTATCTCAATAGATGCAGAAAAAGCATTTGACAAGATCCAATACCCCTTTATGATGAAGGTTCTAGATAAATTAGGAATCCATGGAACATTCATCAATACAATAAAGGCTATATATGACAAACCAACAGCCAGGATTCTATTTAATGGTGAAAAACTAAAGATATTTCCTCTTAACTCAGGAACGAGACAAGGATGTCCACTCTCTCCACTTCTCTTCAATCTAGTATTAGAATGCCTAGCTATAAATAAGACTATATGCAAACATAAAGGTGATCCAAATAGGGAAAAAAGAAGTAAAACTCTCCCTCTTTGCAGATGACATGATATTGTGATTAAAGAATCCCACAGACACAACTATCAAATTAATCAAGCTGATTCAAAAATTTGGCAAAGTAGCAGGGTATACAATTAACCCTCTATAATCAATTGCTTTTCTGTATTCCAACAATGAAAAAAGTGAGGCTGAAATTAGAAAAGCAATTCCATTCGTAATAGCCCCACAAAAAATAAAATACCTAGGAATTAACTTAACCAATGAAGTGAAGGACACTTATGATGAAAGCTTTGAAAACCTGAAAAAGGAAATCAAAACTTAGAAAGTGACAAAAACTCCCATGCTCCTGGATTTGAAAGATCAACATCGTGAAAATGGCCATACTTCCGAAGGCTATCTCCAAATTCAATGCAATACCTATCAATATTCCAACCTCATTCTTCAAGGAATTAGAAGAGCCAATCCAAAAATACATATGGTACAGTAAAAGACCCCGAATAGCAAAAACAATCCTCAACAGAAAGAACAGGGCTGGAGTAATATCAATACCAAATTTCAAACTCTACTACAAAGCCCTAGTAATCAAAAGAGCATTGTACTGGCACAAGAACAGACCTTAGGACCAATGGAACAGAATTGAAAACCCAGAAATGAACACACAGACCTATAGCCAACTAATCTTCGATAACAGAGCTCAAAATATAGAATGGAAGAAAGACAGCCTCTTCAGTATATGGTGCTGGCAAAATTGGTTAACTACTTGTAGAAAATGAAAGCTAGATTCTTATATATCATTCTGCACCAGAATCAACTCCAAATGGATCAAAGACCTCAGAATCAAAGCAGACAATCTGAAAACATTACAGTATGGAATAGGAGAAACACTAGGTCTCCTTGGCACAGGACGAAATTTTCTTAATTGAGTCCCAGAAACACAACAAATCAAAGAAGGATTGAACAAATGGGATTGCACAAAATTGCAGAGCTTCTGCATGGCCAAGTACATAGATAGCAAGATCAATAAAAAGGCCAGAGATTGGGAGAAGATCTTCACTAGCCATACAACCAACAAGGGACTCATATCTAAAATATACCTGGAACTTAAAAAATTAAATTCCCCAAGAACAAATCTCCAAAGAAACAACTGCCCAATAAATAAATGGGCTAAAGACTTACAGAGAAACTTCTCTGAAGAGGGAAGAAGGATTGCCAATAGACATATGAAGAAATGTTCAACCTGTCTAGCCATAAAAGAAATGCAAATCATAACAGCATAGAGATACAACCTCACCCCAGTTAGAATGGCAATAATCAAGAACTCTAATAACAACAGATGCTTGAGGGCATGCGGAGAGAAGTGAACATTGGTGACAGTGAAAACTTGTTCAACCACTTTGGAAAGCAATATGGAGGTTCCTCAAAAGACTCCACATAGAGCTCCCCTATTTGCCAGCAATCCCACTTTTGGACATTTACCCAAAGGATCACAAACAAGACCACACTAAAGCTACCAGCATGACTATGTTTATTATTGCAGCATTATTTACCATAAGTAAGATATGGAACCCACCCAGATGCCTCTCAGTAGATGAATGGATCAAGAAAATGTGGTATATATACACAATGGGATTCTATGCCTCCATGAGAAATAATGACATTGGTCCAATTGTTAGGAAATGGTAAGGCTTGGAAAAAATTATATTAAGTGTACTTGTTAGATTGGTAGTCAAATGATACTATTGTTAATATTAATTTTAATGCAATTTCAGGGAACTCTCCTGTCTCTGACCTCCTAACACTTGTATTTTGGGATTTGTCTCTGGACATCTAGGATTTAGCAGGACTCAAAATAAACCAAGATCTTGCCCATGTAATTGTAACTCCTTTGTGTGGTATTCTCACAAGTAAAAAAAATAATATAAGCCAAGAGTATTTGAATTCTACTATTAAGGTTTAATGATAGATCTCTATTGATCTTTCTCTTAAGTGTGTTGGAGAAACCATAGCTGAAATTAACTTGGACTTTTGTGGTGGATGTAAATGCCTTAACTACCATCTCTGGTAGTAGGTATCATTAAATTTCAATTAGCCATCACAGGGTCAAGCCTGTAATCCTAGCTACTCAGGAGGCTGAGATCTGAGGATCGTTATTCGAATCCAGCTAAGATAGGAAAATCCATGGACTCTTACTCCAATTGACTGCCAAAGAGGCTAGAGGTGGAGATGTGTCTCAAGTGGTAGAGTGCTAGCCTTGAGGGACAAAGCCCAGGTTCTGAGTTCAAGCCTAGATACTGACCATCAATGAACAAATTCAGAGGTTCCACTGTGAGTGTTATATTTTTTTAGAGACTGAAGTATTTTTTTCGCAGTCTTTCAAACACCAGCATCTCTAATGGAGAATCATTCTAGATACTTCTTTTCCACTTGAATAATTGTTATTCTCCAGGAGTAGAGTGGCCAAGATGCTTGCAGATCAAGAACTCAGACATTAAATTGGCTAAAAAGAGATCAAATTAAAATTTATTCTTTGCTTGCAAATACGACATTTTTGGTATGTGTTTGCTAGCCCTGACACTTGAACTGAGGGCCTGGGTACTGTTCCTGAGCTTTTGTGTCCAAGACTAATGCTCTACCACTTGAACCACAACTCTACTTCGGGCTTATTGGTGGTTAATTGGAGATAAAAGTCTCACAGACATTCTGGTCTTGGGTGGCTTCAAATTAGAATGCTGAGTAGCCAGGATTACAGGTATATGCCACAAGCATCTGGCTCAAATAACACCTATAACGTTAAAAGTCAAGGGTTAACATCTATCTCTGACAGATATACACTGTTTTACTCCTCACTGAATGAATGTTCCTTTGAACAGTATTGCATCAAATGGAGTGGACTCAAGTTAGGTCTTGAACATGAACAATCTGGTTTAGTGGAAGTGGCCTTGTTTTTCTACACCCTATTTGGCCATAGGTGTGGATTGTAGAAAAAAAATTCAGTAAAAACAAATTCAAATAATCTGAGACACTTGCACAAGTTCTGGACATCACTTCCTCATGGGCTGCTGTTGTACAGGCCCAATATTTGATCTGAAAAGAAACTTGGAATTACAAAAGTTAAAACCCAAAGTCTAGTAACTTTTAAAAGGCCTGTCTAACTCCTTGGTCCTCATACCTGATACTGTGACTTAGTGGGAAAGGCAAAGGGCAGATTTCTAGCTATTGCAGACTTCTCCCTTAGTGATCAATAAGTTACCACCTCCGGTTCTGGTTCCAGCACAGACTTGGCTCAGGTCTGTGAACCTGAGTGTAGACGTTTGAAAATCCATAGTGTGAATGGAAAATTGGCCTCCAACTAAGATAGCAGTTTGAGGGCCTTGGATAACTGTGGGCAAGTCTCTTTTTAAATAGCCTGTTCTTTGTGAAAATTTGGTTTAGATGAAGGGATACATAACTAACAATTTGCAGTGGTCACCCCAGGGTAGAGCAAGAGAGACAGAGTAGAGGGACAGTGATCAAGCTCATGCCATCTGCCATTTTATGCTGCTTTAATTCACATGTTCTTCATGTATTTTAGTAATTCAGGAATAAAAATTAACATTACATGTAGATTTTTAATTGCCTCTTTGTTTCTGACAAAAATTAAAAATAAAAATGAATTCAAATAGCAAGGCAGTATGGTAAGAGCAGGGAAAAGGAATGGAGCAATGATCATGAGCAGCTCCTGAAGGCCAATCTGGAGGCTTTATTTACCAACTTCGGGGAATAAAATGAAACTATGTAAAAGACAGGCCTGCCTGCTTTTTCTCAGCAACAAAGCAGCCCTGTCTGCTTTACTTAGCAACACAACAGTCCTGCCTGTTACCCTCATTTATGCCAGAGTCAAAGGGGTTAATAGACTATGACTAAGGGAGGAAATTAGAGCTGTCATTGAAAGATCAAAAAGAACAAGCCCTGGATATGTCTGGAAACCTATAAAGCATCTGAAGCCTTAAACACTTAGGCCTTTCCGAGACCAGTCTTTCACAGAAACTAAGTATTCAGAGAGAAAGCCAAGATGTGCTATGAAGTCTGTAGATTCCCTTACACACAGAACACACAGACCTCCCAATGACAGAATCATCCCTGCCAACAATAGAACTTCCTAGTGAGACTCAGGGAATAAAACACACATTAAACTTTTCTCACTGCCAGAAACCAGCACACACTCTGAGAGCACCAGGACAATACCGGAGGGAGGGCTCAGCCCTATTGCAAACAATGCATGAAGCTCAGAGTCCCACATCTAATCGCATGATGTACTCAGACCTCCTAATTGTCCAAACAGCTTCCAGATGGTACCCGCAGCCCATCAAAAAGATCTGTGATGCCCGGCTCTATAGCCCACCCGGTGTTTAGGGGACCCTTGAGCTCAGCTTGTGCTCCTGAACCTGCCCATGTATTCTGTAAAGAGCTCAGAGAAACGCTTGGCATTTGTTGTGCCCCAGAAGTCAGAACATAGTGAGGCTTCTGCTTCCCCCTGCCTTGCTCCAAGCATAGCCACCAAAAAGGGAACACCCCCAGGATCCACCACAGATATCTGATGAGTAATTAAAGGCTGTGCTTGGGCTAGCAGTCACCAGTCAGCAGTCCAGGCAAAAGGGCATCTGCTAAAGACACCCCAAGTAGCTGTGGGGCTCTGACATCAAGACAGAGGGAGGCAGGTGCACCCATGCAGATTGCCTTTGAGAAGCTCCTCTTCCAAGTGGAGGTCTGCCTGGTGGCTTTTGCAGCAGAATATGACACTGTAAAATTTCACAGCACACTAGAAGACCCCGAGAAGCAATGGCCGTGTGCTCAGAGACCTAACCAAGGCAAGAAATGAGAGAGAGAGAGACAGAGAGAGAGAGAGAGAGAGAGAGAGAGAGAGAGAGAGAGAGAGAGAGAGAGAGAGAGAGAGAGAGAGAGAGAGAGAGAGAGAAAGAGAGAGGCTATCTGTGCTTAATACCTATTTCAATATCCTTATCGAGTAATGCATATTTTCATCAAGAAATAAAGAGGGAAACTTCAAACTCTAACTCTGATGGAGTAGCTAGGATCAATCTAAACTTCCTAACATAAACAATGACAAAAGTGGAAGCTATGTGAAACTATATATGTATATAAATGCATATATAATATGAACATGTAGGCATATATATGTATATTCACATATACAATGTATATATATAATGTATAATATATATATATATATGTATAGAGGGAAAAATAAAAATACATCGTATTTGAAGGAATAAAAACCAATACTTCCCAATTTTGATTGAAAGCATGAACCCTTCCATGCAGGAATCTATCAGCTCAAAAAAGTCAATTAACATAATTACACAGGTCCACATTAAGACGCATTCTAATTAAACAAAATCAGAAAACTTCCCATAGCCCATAGACACAACTCATCACACACAAGTAATCTTCAATGATGTTAAGACAAATATCTCATCAGAAACTAGATTCACTATTAGACAGCAAGGGCTACAAATTTAAAGTGTTAAAAGGACATATCTAAAACCCAACTTTCTAACAAATATACTTCCTCCAAATGTAAAAAAGATGAGCTAAGTACCCACCAATGGCTCAGGTCTATAATCATAACTATTCAGGAAGGTGAATTGTGAGGGTGGTGGCTCAAAGCCACCCTGGAACTTGTCCCCTCAGGAGGAAGTTGTAGGACACAGCTGTCCTTGAGAAGGACAGAGTCCTTTTTGCAGTGCTATTGCTGGAAAAAGACATTGGATAAGGTGGCCATCAATAACGGAGGCTATTAGCTAGTGTCTCCAGAGAAGCAATTTATTAGATTCAGTATTCCTCTAGAAAATCAGAGGATTTTGACCACTGTCCTAGTGGTTTCAGAAATGCCACGAGAATGACCAGAGGAATTTCAAGCCACATGGATTCCTTAGCAACAGTCTTTGAGGTCTAAGAGCTACAGTGTCAATGTTGGCAGGCTGTGATTGGTCCACAATTTCTCTGACCTCACTGGACCAGACTCTGATTGGTCCATTTCATCTATGATATCACTATGCCTGGTTGTGATTGCTCCATTGTGTGAGGGCATGAAGGATATATAGAAAGCCACTGTGCTCCAACCTATGTCAGTTAACAGAGCTTGGAGATCTTGCTTGATGACCCGCTGGACTGAATCAAACTTAAATGATTTTTTTGGTAGTGGGGATGGGCTGTTATTTGGATTTTGGTATTTCTTTTTGCTCTTTCTTGGTTTTTCCTTAATTTTATTTAATTTATTTAGGTAGACTTGCTACCTGCCATTTTAGCACAAGGATGGAAGTACAGAAAGAAGCAATCTCAAGCTCCTTGAAGGAGGAGATCAAACAATACCAGAAGAAAGAGCTCTTCGACACAGGTACCTATGGAAAAGTGAAGCTGGCCCATTCCTTCCTCACAGACAAGACGTGGCATTTAAAATACTCTGGAAGTGAGAGTCCTCATCATTGGATAAAGAGTGAGGTGGACATTTTTAAGAAGGTATGGCACAAACACATCATCAGGTTGTACCAGGTAATGGAGAAGGAAGACTATGTGTATCTCATCATGGAACTGGCCACTAGGGGATACCTCCTGGGGTGGATCTGAAAATTCTGCCGCCTATACGAGAATGAAGCCAGGAGGCTTGTCATACATGTTGTAAGTGCTGTTCACTACTTACACCAAACAAAATCATACATTAAGTCCTTAAGTCCAACAATATCCTTTTGGACACCAAAGATTATCAAGGTCAGTGGATTTGGTCTGAGCATCTGGCTCACCCTGGAGCAGTTGCTAATGAATGTATGTGGTGCAGTGCTATTCCATCCCCCTGAAATGTTATTGGAAGAAATGATGGCCTGGTGCAGGTGTCTCACACCTGTAATCCTAGCTATTCAGGAGACCGATATCTGAGGACCATGGATCAAAGCCAGCCCGTATGGCTCTACCCTCTGAGCAGTTTCTGATCATATTAGATTTTGGTCATGTCAGTTTGGATTTAATATTTACATGAGTTTTAAAATTTTTCCTTTTCCCCTTACTCTCAGTATGTCATTTTGAAACTTTGGAGTATGTTGTTTGCTGCACTTAAAAAATAACTGTTTTCCTTTGTATCATATTAAACATGATTTTTTT
>NW_027204059.1:0-42465 GCF_024711535.1 Dipodomys merriami
GGTTCGGGTGAAGGTTAGGGTAAGTGTGAGGGTTAGGGTTAGGGTTAGGGTGATTGTTAGGGTGTGGGTTAGTGTTAGCGTTAGGGAAAGGTTTAGGGTGAGGGTTACGGTTAATGTTATGATTACGGTTAGGGTGAGTGTTAAGGTGAAGGTGAGGGTTAGGGTTAGGATTACCGTTAGGGTTAGGGTGAGTGTGAGGGATAGGGTTAGGTTTAGGCTTAGGGTGAGGGTTACGGTTAGGGTTAGTGTTAGTGTTAAGGTTAGGGTGAGGCTGCGGCTTAGGTTTAGGGTGAGGGTTTGGTTTAGGGGGAGGTTTAGGGATTGGTTAGGGTTAGGGAGAGGGTATGGGTGAGGGATAGGATTAGGATTAGGGTTAGCGTTAATGTGAGGGTGAGAGTTAGGGTTAGGATTAGGGTTACGGTTAGGGTTAGTCTGAGGGTGAGGTTAATGGTGAGGGTTATGGTTAGGGACAGTATGAGGGTTAGGGTGATGGTGAGCGCTAGGGTTAGGGTTAGGGTTAGGCTGAGGTTTAGGGTGATGGTTTGGGTTAGAGGTAGTGTTAGGGTGAGCGTGAGGGTTAGTTTTATGGTGAGGGGTTGTTTTAGGATTAGGGTTAGGCTTAGAGTTAAGGTGAGGATGACAGTTAGGGTTAGGATTATGGTTAGGGTTAGGGTTAGTGTGAGGGTGAGGTTAAGTTTGAGGGTTAGGTTTAGGGTTGGGGAGAGTGTTAGGTTTAGGGTAAGTATTAGGTTTAGGCTGAAGGGTAGGGTTAGGGTTAGGGTGAGGTTTACGTTTAGGCTGATGGTGAGGGTTTGGTTTTGGCTGAGGGTTAGGTTTAGGTTTAGGGTTAGGGTTAGGGTTAGTGTTAGGGTTAGGGTTAGGGTGAGGGTAAGCATTCGGGTGAGGGTTAGGGTTAGCGTTAGTGTTAGGGTGAGGTTTAGGGTAAGTGTTAGTGTTAGGATTAGTGTGAGGCTGCGGCTTCAGTTTAGGGTGAGGGTTAGGGTTAGGGTGAGGTTTAGGGATTGGTTAAGTTTAGGAAGAGAGTATGGGTGAGGGTTAGGATTATGGTTAGGTTTAGAGTTAGGGTGAGGGTGAGTGTTAGGGTTAGGATTATGTGTAGCATTAGTGTTAGTCTGAGGGTGAGGTTAAGGGTGAGTTTTAGGGTTAAGGTTGGGGAGAAGGTTAGGGTTAGAGTCAGGATGAGGGTTAGGCTGAGGGCTAGTTTTAGGGTTAGGGTGAGTGTTAGGGTGTGGGTATGGGTTAGGTGAGGGTTAGGGTGAGGGTTAGGGTGGGTGTGAGTGTTCAGGTTAGGGTTAGCGTTAGGGTGAGGCATAAGGTTAGGGTTATGTTTAAGTTGATAATTAGGGTGATGGTTAGGGTTAGGGTTAGGGTTATAGTGAGGGTGAGGGTGAGGGGTAGGTTTAGGGTTAGATTTCTATTTAGGTTTAGGGTTCAGCTGAGGGTGAGGGTGAGGGTGAGGGTGAGGGTTAGGATTAGTTTGAAGTTTAGGGTGAGTTTGAGGTTCAGGGTGAGTGTGAGGGTTCGTGTGAGGGTGAGGGTTAGGTTGTGGGTGAGGATTAGGGTTTGCTTGAGGGTTAGGGTGAGAATAAATGTTAGGGTTAGGGTTAGGGTGAGGATGAGGGATGCGGTTAGCATTAGCGTGAGGGTTATATTTAGGGTGAGGGTTAGGGTTAGGCTTAGTGTTAGGATTAGGGTGAGTGTTAGGGTTAGCGTTAAGGTGAGGTTGAGGGTGAGGGCTAGGGTTAGGATTAGGGTTAGGGTTACTTTAGACTGATTGTGAGGGTGAGGGTGAGGGTTACGATTAGGTTTTGGTTTAGGGTTAGGGTTAGGATGAGGGTGAGGGAGAGAGTGAGGTGTAGGTTTAGGATTAAGGAAAGCGTTAAATTTAGGGTTAGGGAGAGGTTTAGGGTGAGGGTTAGGTTTAGCGTTAGCGTTAGAGTGACGTTGAGACTTAGGGTTAGGTTTGGGGTTAGGATTAGGATTACAGTTAGGTTTAGGCTTAGGGCGAGGTTGAGGTTGACGGTTAGGGTGAGGGTGAGGGTTACCGTTAGCGATACCATGAGGGTTAGTGTTAGGGTGAGGGTTAGGGTTTGGGTTAGAGTGAGGGTGAGGGTTACAACTAGGGTTAGGGTTAGGGTGAGATTTAGGCTGAGGGTGACGGTGAGGGTGAGGGTTAGGTTCAGGATTAGGGTTAGGGTTAGGTTTAGGCTTAGGGTGAGGGTGAGGGTGAGGTTTAAGGCGTGGGTGATGGGCAGGTTTCGGGTAAGGGTTAGGGTGAGAGTGAAGGTTAGGGTTAGGTTTACGGTTAGGGTGAGTGTTAGGGTGAGGTGTAGGTTTAGGGTTAGGTTTAGGTTGAGGATACGGGTTAGGGTTAGGTTTAGGGTGAGGGTTAGTGTTAGCGTTAGGATGAGGTTGAGGATTATAGTGAGTGTTAGGGTAAGTGTTAGGGTTAGGGTGAGGGTGATGTTAGGGTTAGGGTTAGTGTTAGCATGTTGGTTAGGGTGAGGTTTAGGGATAGGGTTCGTTTAGGGTGAGGATGAGGTTGATGGTTAGGATTAGTGTTAGGGTTAGAGTTAGGGTGAGGGTGAGGGTGTGGGTTAGGGTTAGGATAAGGGTTAGGGTTAGGATTAGCCTGAGGGTGAAGTTAAGGGTGAGGTTTAGGGTGAGAGTTAGGGTTAGGGTGAGGGTAAGTGTTAGGGTTAATGTTAGGGTGAGGATTAGGGTTAGGTTTATGATTAGGATGAGAGTTAGGCTGAGGGGTAGGGTGAGGGTTAGCATTAGGGTGAGGGTTAGGATTAGGGTCAGGGATAGGGTGAGAGTAAGGGTTAGGGTGAGTGTGAGGTTTGAGCTCATGGTGAGGGTTAGGGTGTGGCTGAGCGTTAGTGTTAGGGTGAGATTAAACTTTAGGGTGAGGGTTAGGATGAGGGTGAGGGTTAGGGTTAGGAATAGGCTTAGTGTGAGGGTGAGGGTTAGGGTTAGGTTTAGGGTGAGGTATAGGGATAGGGTTAGGGTTAGGGTGAAGGTGAGGTTGAGGGTTAGGATTAATGTTAGGGTTTGAATTAGGGTGATGGTGAGGGTGAGGTTTACCGTTAGGTTTAGGGTTAGGGTTAGGCTGAGGTTGTGGTTAAGGGTGAGAGTGAGGGTTATGGATAGGGTGAGGGTTTGGGTTAGGTTTAGGGTTAGGGTGAGGTTTAGGGTTAGGTTTTGGGTTAGTATGAATGTTAGGCTTAAGGGTAGGTTTAGGATTAGGGTGAGGATTAGTGTCAGTGAGAGAGTTAGGGTTAGGTTTAGGGTTAGGTTGATGTTAAGCGTTAGGGTGAGTGTTAGGGTTGGTGTGAGGTTTAGGTTCAGGGTGAGGGTGAGGGTTAGGGTTAGGGTGAGAATAAGGTTAAGGTTGAGGATTAGGGTGAGTGTGAGGGTTAGGGTTAGGGTGAGGGTGAGGGTTAGGTTTAGTTTTAGGGTTAGGGTGGGGGCTAGGTTTAGGGTGAAAGTTAGGTTTAGGGTTAGGATGAGTGTTATTTTGAGGGTGAGGGTTAGGGTTAGGGTTAGTGTGAGGGTTAGGGTGATGGTGAGGGCTAGGTTGAGGGTGAGGGTTAGGGTTAGGATTAGGGATTGGGTGAGGAATGGGTGTGGGTTAGGGTTAGGGTGAGGGTTAGGGTGAGTTTTAGGGTTAGGATTAGGGTGAGTTTAAGGTTAGTGCAAAGGTTAGGGTTAGGGTTAGGTTTAGGGTGAGGATAAGGTTTAGGGTGAGGTTAAAGTTTTGTGTGAGGATTAGGGTTAAAGTTAGGGTTAGGGTGATGAAAACAGTTAGGGTGAGGTTTAGGGTGAGGGTTAGGGTTTAGTTTAGGATTAGTTTTAGGGTTAGCGTTAGGGTTAGGGTGCCAGTTAGGGTGAGGGTTAGGGTTAGGGTTAGGGTGAGGCTGAGGGTTAGCGTTAAGATTAAGGTTAGGGTTAGGGTTAGGGTGAGGGTTAGGGTTAGGTTTAGGGTTGGGGTGAGGGTTTGGGTTAGGGTGAGGGTTAGGGATATGGTTAGGTTTAGGCTGAGAGCGATGGTGAGTGTTAGGGTTAAGGTTAATCTTAGGTTGAGTGTGAGGGTGAGTGTGAGTATTAGGGTTAGGTATAGGATTAGGGTGAAGGCTAGGATGAGGCTGAGATTTAGGGTTAGGGTTAGGGTGAGGATAAGGGTGAGGGTGAGGGTTAGGGTTAGGGTTATGTTTAGTGTGAGGTTTAGGGATAGGGTTAGTGTTAGGGTGGGGTTGAGGTTGAGGGTTAGGATTAGAGTTAGGGTTAGAGTTAGGTTGACGGTGAAGGTGAGGGTTAAGGTTAGGATTAGGGTTAGGGTTAGGCTGAGGGTGAGGTTAAGGGTGAGGGTGAGGGTTAGGGTTAGGGTGAGTTTTAGGGTTAGGGTTGAGGTAAGGGGGAAGGTTAGGTTTAGGGTTAGGGTTAGTATGAGGTTTAGGCTGAGGGTTAGGCTGAGGGTTAGGGTTAGGTTTAGTTTTATTGTGAGAGGATTAGGGTTAGGGTTAGGTTGAAGTTAAGGGTTAGGATGAGGGTTAGGGTTAGTGTGAGAGTTAGGTTGAGGATTATGGTGAGGTTATGGTTAGGGTAATGGAAAGGGTTAGAGTGAGGCTTAGGGTGAGTGTGAGGGTTAGGTTTAGGATTAGGATTAGGTTAAGCGTGAGGGTGAGGTTTAGGGTTAGTTTTAGAGTTAAGGTATGGGCTAGGGTTAGGGTGACATTTAGGTTTAGGGTTAGGATGAGGGTTATTTTGAGGTTGAGTTTTAGAGTTAGGGTTAGGGTGAGGGTTAGGTTGAAGGTAAGGGTTGGTTAAGGGTGAGGGATAGGGTTTGGATTAGGGATAGTGTGAGGATTAGGGTGACTTTTACGGTTAGGGTGAGGGTTAGGGTGAAGTTTAGGGTTAGTGATAGGGTTGAGGATTAGGCTTAGTGTGAAGGTTAGGGTTAGGGTTAGGGTATGAGTGAGGGTAAGGATTAGGTTGAGGGTAAGGTTTTCTGTGAGGGTTAGTGTTAAGATTAGGGTTTGGGAGAGCAAAAGGATTACGGTGAGGGTTAAGGTGAGAGTTAGGGTTGGGCTTAGGATTTGATTAAAGTTAGCATTAGGTTTAGGGTGGTAGTTACTGTGAGGGTTAGGGTTAGGGTTAGGGTGTTGGTGAGGTTTAGGGTTAGGATTAGGGTTAGGTTTTGGGTTATGGTGAGGGTTAGGGTAAGGGTTAGGGTGAGGGTGACTGTGAGGGTGAGAGTTAGGTTTAGGATTAGGGTTTGGGTTAAGCTTAGGGTGAATGTGAGTGTTAGGGTTAGGTTTAGGGTAATGGTTAGGGTTTGTGTGAACGTTAGGGTTCGGGTTAGTGTTCGGGTCAGTGTGAGGGTGAGGGTGAGTGTTAGATTTAGTGTTAGGGTTAGGGTGAGGGTTAGGGTTAGTGTGATGTTTAGGGTGAGGGTGAGGGTTATGGTGAGTGTGAGGGTTTGGGTATGGGTGAGGGTGAGGGTGTGGGTGAGGGTTAGGGTTAGGCTGAGATTAGGGTTAGGGTGAGGGTGAGGGTTAGGTTTAGGGTGAGGATTAAGGATATGGTGAGGGTTAGGGTGAGTCGGAGGTTGAGGGCTAGGTTTAGTGTTAGGCTTAGGGTGAGGGTGAGGGTTAGGGTGAGGAGGGTTAGGGTTAGGGTGAGGGTGAGAGTTATGGTTAGGTTTAGGTTTAGGGTGAAGGTTAGGGTTAGGGTTAGGTTTAGGATGAATTTTAGGCTCAGGTATAGGCTTAGGGTTAGGGTGAGTGTTAGGGTTTGGCTTAGGTTTAGGCTTAATATTAGGGTGAGGGTTAGGATTAGGGTAATGGTTAGGGTTAGGGTTAGGCTTATGGCAGTGTTAGGGTTAGGGTGAGGGTAAGGGTGAGGGTGAGGGTTAGGGGTACGATTAAGATTAGGGTTAGGGTTAGACAGAGGATGAGGGTGAGGGTTAAGGTGATGGTGAAGGTTAGGGTTAGGTTGAGGGCTAGACTGAGTGCAAGGGTTAGGGTGAGGGTGAGGGTGAAGGTGATGGTGACGATGAATGTTGAGGTTAGAGTTACAGTTACAGTGAAAGTGAGGGTTAGGGTTATGGTTATGGTTAGGGTAAGGGATAGGATGAGGGTGAGGGTGAGGGATAGGGTTAGGGTTTTGGTGAGGGTGAGAGTTAGGGTTAGCGTTAGGGTTAGGGTGAGGGTAAGGGTTATGGTGAGGGTTAGGGTTACGGTTAGGGTTAGGGTTAGATTGAGGTTTAGGGTGAGGGTTAGGGTTAGGGTTAGGGTGAGAGTGAAGTTTAGGGTTAGGGTTATGTTGAGGTTTAGGTTTAGGGTGATGGCTACGGTGAGGGTGAGTGTTAGGGTGAGAGTGAGGGTGAGGGAGTGGTTTTAGGTTAGGTAAGGGTTTGGGTTATGTTTAGTGTTCTGGTTATGGTTAGGTTTAGAGTGAGGGTTAGGGTTAGTGGGATGTTTAGTGTGAGGCTGAGGGTTAGGGTGCGGGTGAGTTTTCAGGTGAGGGTAAGGGTTCGGGTTCGCGTGCGGGTTAGGTTGTGGGTTAGGTTTAGGTTTAGGGTGAAGGTTAGACTGAGGGTGAGGATCAGGGTGAGTGTTATGATTAGGTTGAGTGTTCGGGTTAGGGTTAAGATTAGGGTGAGGGTGAGGCTTAGGATGAGGGTTTGTGCTAGGGTGCGGGTTAGGGTTCAGGTTAGCATGAGGTTTAGTGTATGGGAGTGGGTTAGGTTTAGGGTGAAGTTTAGGGTGAGGGGTAGGGTTAGGGTTAGTGTTCTGTTGAGGGTTAGTGTGAGGATGATGGTGAGCGTTATTGTTAGGGTTAGGGTTAGGGTTAGGGTGAGTGTGAGTGTTAGGGTTAGGGTTAGGGTGAAGGTTAGGTTAGTGTTAGGGTTAGGGTGAGGGTGAGGTTTAGTGCCAGGGTTAGGGTGACAGTGACAGTGAGGGTGAGGTTTAGGGTTAGAATTAGGGTTACGGTGAGTTTTAGGTTTAGGGTTAGGGTTAGGGTGAGGGTTAGGGTTAGGATTAGGGTTAAGGTTTGGGTTATTGTTAGGGTTAGGGTTATGGTTATGGTTAGGGTAAGGTTCAGGGTTACGGTTTTGATGAGTGTGAGGGTTAGGGGTAGGTTTAGGTTTAGGGTGAGGCTTAGTGTGAGGTTTATGGTTAGGGTTAGTGTAAGGGTTAGGGTTAGGGTGAGGGTTAGGTTTCAGGTTAGGGTTAGGGTGAGGGTGAGGTTGAGGGTTAGGCTTAGGGTTAGTGTGAGGATAAGGGTTAGGGTGAGGGTTAGTGTGAGCGTTAGGGTTATGGTTAGAGTAAGTGTTAAGTTTAAAGTGAGGGTTAAGTTTAGGGTCAGGGTTAGGGTGAGGGTGAGGGTGAGGTTTAGCGTTAGGGTTAATGTGAGGATAAGGGTTATGTTGAGGGTTAGGGTTAGGGTTAGGTTTTGAGTTAGGTTTAGGTTTAGGGTTAGGGTGAGGGTAAGGTTTTGCATGAGGGTGAGGGTTAGGGTGAGGGTGGGGGTGATCTTGAGGGCTAGGTTTAGGGTGAGGATGAGGGTTAGGGTGAGGATTAGGGTTAGTTTTAGTGTTAGGGTTAAGGTGAGGGTGAGTGTGAGGGTTAGGGTTAGTTTGAAGGTTAGGGTGAAGGTGACGTTGACAATGCGTGTTAGGGTGAGGGTGACATTGAGGGTGTGGGTTAGGGTTAGGATTAGAGTTAGGGTGAATGTGAGAGTTAGGGTTAAGTTTAGGGTGAGGGTGAGGTTGAGGGTTAGGGTTAGGGTTAGGGTTAGGGTGAGGGTAAGGTTTAGCTTTATGTTTAGGGTAAGCATTAGGTTTAGGGTGAGAGTTAGAGTTAGGGTTAGGTTGAGGGTTAGTGTTAGGGTTAGGGTTAGGGTTAGGGTTAGGGTTAGGGTGAGGGTTAGTGTTTGGGTTAGGGTGAGGGTTAGGGTTAGGGTTAGGTTTAGAGTTAGGTTTAGGGTTAGGGTTAGGTTGAGGGTGAAATTTAGGGTTAGTTTTAGCGTTAGGGTTAGGGTTAGGGTTAGGGTGAAGTTTAAGGTGATGATGAGGGTTAGGGTGAGAGTGAGGGTGAGGGTGAGGGTTAGGGTGAGGGTGAGGGTGAGGGTGATGGTGAGGGTTATTGTTGGATTTTGGTTAAGGTGAGTGTGAGGGTTAGGTTTAGGATTAGGGTTTGGTTAAGTGTTAGGCTGAGTGTGAGTGTGAGAGTAATGGTTAGGGTTATGGTTAGTGTGAGGGCTAGGGTTAGTGTGAGGGTTATGGTGAGTGTGAGGTTGAGGGTCAGGGTTAGGGTGACGGTGACATTGAGGGTGAGGTTTAGGGTTTGAATTAGGGTCAGGGTGAGTTTTAGGTATAGGGTTAGTGTTAGGATTTGGGTTTAAATTAGGATTAGGTTTAGGGTTAGGGTTATTGTTAGGGTTAGGGTTAGGTTAAGAATGAGCTTTAGGGTTAGGTTTAGGGTGAATTTTAGGTTCAGGGTGAGGTCTATGGTGCAGGTGAGTTTTAGGGTGAGTGTGAGGGTGAGTGTGAGGGTAAGGATTAAGATTTGGTTTAGGGTTATGGTAAGGCTGAGGTTGAAGGTGAGGTTAAGGGTGAAGATTAGGTTTAGGGTTAGGGTTAGGGTTAAGGTGACAGCTAGCATGAGTGTGAGTGTTAGTTTGAGAATGAGGGTGAACGTGAGGGTTACAGTTAGGTAAGAGTTAGGGTTATTTTTAGTGTGAGTATTAGGTTGAATGTGAGGGTTAGTGTGAATGTGAGGGTTAGGGTGAGTTTTAGGGTCAGAGTTAGGCTGAGGGTTAGGGTTAGGGTTAGGTTTAGGGTTAGGGTGAAAGTGAGGGTTAGGGTGAGAGGTAGGATTAGGGTTAGTGTGAGAATTAAGGTTAGTGTGGGGGTTAGTGTTAGGGTTAGGGCTAGGGTCAGGTTGAGGGTAAGGGTTAGGTTGAGGGTTAGGGTGAGAGTGAGGGTTAGGGTTAGCATTAGGTTTCGGGTGAGTATTAATGTGAGGGTTAGGTTTAGAGTTAGGTTTAGGGTGAGGGTGAGGGTTAGGGTGAGGTTTAGGTTTAGGGTTAGGGTGAGGGTGAGTGTGAGGTTTAGGTTTAGGGTGAGGGCTACGGTGAGGGTGTGGGTTAGGGTGAGTCTGAGGGTGAGGGTGAGGTTTTCCTTTAGGTAAGGATTAGGGTTAGGGTTAGGGTTAGGTTAGGGTGAGGGTAAGGGTTAGGGTTAGGGTTAGATTTAGAGTGAGGTTTAGGTTTAGGGTTTGGCTGAGGGTGAGTGTTAGGTTGAGGGCTAGGGTTAGGTTTAGGGTAACGGTTTGGGTCAGGGTGAGGGTTAGGCTTAGGGTGAGGCTGAGGGTGAAGGTGAGGGTGAGGGTTAGGTTTAGGGTTAGGGTTAGGGTGCGGGTTATTGTGAGGGTTAGGGTTAGGGTTAGGGTAAGTGTTAGGGTTAGGATGAAGGTTAGGGTTAGGGTTAGGGTTTGGGTGATGGTGAGGATGAGGGAAAGGGTTAGGTTTAGGGTGATGATGAGGGTGAATGTTAGGGTTTGCCTTAGGGTTAATGTGAGAATAAGGGTTAGGGTGAGGGTTAGCGTTAGGGTGAGGATTATGGTTATGGTCAGGGTTAGGGTTAGGTTGAGGGTTAGAGTGACGGTTAGGGTTAGGGTTAGGTTTAGGGTCAAGGTGAGGGTGAGGGTTATTGTGACGTTTAGGTTTAGGGTGAGGTCTACGGTGATGGTGAGTGTTAGGTTGAGTGTGAGGGTTTCCATTAGGTAACGGTTAGGGTTATGGTTAGGTTCAGGATTAGGTTGGCGGTGAGGGTTAGTTTGAGTGTTAGGGTTAGGCTGAGGCTTAGGGTTAGGGTTAGATTGAGGGTTAGGGGTAGGTTGAGGTTTAGGGTGAGGCTGAGGGTTACGGTGAGGGTGACGGTTCGGGTGAGGGTGAGGGTGAGGGTTAGGGTGTGGTTTAGGGTTAGAGTTAGGGTGAGGGTTAGGGTGAGGTTTAGGGTTAGCGTGAGGGTTAGGGTTAGGGTTAGGTTTAGAGTGAGTTTTAGGGTGAGGGTTAGGGTGAAGTTTAGGGTGATTGTGAGGGTCAGGGTGAGGGTGAGGTTGAGGGTGTGGTTTAGGGTTAGGTTCATGGTGAGGGTTAGGGTGACGGTGAGGGTTAGGTTGAGGGTGAGGTTTAGGGTTAGGGTGAGGGTGAGGGTGAGGGTGAGGGTTAGTGTTAGGGTTAGGGTTAGGGTGAGGTTGAGGGTGGGGTTGAGGGTTAGTGTTAGGTTTGGGGTTAGGGTTAGGTTAAGGCTGAGCGGGAAGGTGAGGTTGAGGGTGAGGGTTAGGTTTCGGTGAGGGCTAGGGTGAGGGTGAGGGATAGGGTGAGCTTGAGTTTGAGGGTTTCAGTTAGGTAAGGTTAGGCTAAGGGTGAGCATTAGGGTGAGGTTGATGGTTATCCTGAGGTTAGGTTTAGGGTGAGGGTTAGGATTTGGGTTAGGGTGATGGATAGGTTTAGGGTGATGCTTAGGGTGAAGGTGATGGTTAGGGTGAGGGTGAGGGTGAGTTTGAGGGTTAGGGTTAGCGTTAGTTTTAGGGTAAGGGTGAGGGTGAGGGTTATGATTAGGAATTAGGTTAGAGTTAGTGTTGGACTGACGGTGAGGGTCAGGGTGAGGTTGAAGGTTATGGTTAGGGTTACAGTTAGGATAAGGGTTACGGCTAGTGTGAGGGTTATGGTTAGTTTTAGGTTTAGGGTTAGGGTGAGGATAAGGGTTAGGGTGATGTTTTGGGTGATGGTGAGGATTAGGATGACAGTGAGCGTTCTTTTGAGGGTTAGGGTTAGGGTGTGAATGAGGTTTAGGCTTAGGGTGAGGGTTAGGGTGATGGAGAGGGTTAGGGTAAGGGTTAGTGTTAGGGTTAGCTTTAGGGTGAGGGTAAGGGTTAGGGTGAGGGTTAGGATGAGGGTGAAGTTTAGGGTTAGGGTTAGGGTTAGGATTAGGGTGAGGGTTAGGATTAGGGTTAGGGTAATGGTAAGGCTTAGATTGAGGGTTAGGGTGAGGGTGAGGTTTAGGGTTAAGGTGAGGGTTAGGTTTAGCATTAGGGATAGAGTGATTGTAAGGTTAGGGTGAGGATTCGGGTTAGCGTTAGGGATAAGGTGAGGATTA
This sequence comes from Dipodomys merriami, assembly GCF_024711535.1. NCBI lineage: Eukaryota > Metazoa > Chordata > Mammalia > Rodentia > Heteromyidae > Dipodomys > Dipodomys merriami. Next base: position 11,195 of record NW_027204059.1, read on the forward strand.
CGGTTATGGTTAGGTTTAGGGTGAGGTTTAGTCTGAGGGGTAGTGTTAGGGTTAGTGTGAGGGTTAGGTTTACTGTTAGGGTTAGTATTAGGTTTAGGGTTAGGGTCAGGTTTAGGCTGAGGGTTAGGGTTAGGGTGATGTTGAGGGTGAAGTTGAGGGTTTCGGTTAGGTAAGTGTTAGGGTTTGGGTGCAGATTTGGATGAGAGTGAGGGTTATTTTTAGGCTGAGGGTTAAGTTTAGGGTTAGGGTGAGGTTTAGGTTTAGGGTGAGGGGTAGGGTGATGCTGAGGTTGAGGGTTAGGGTTAGGATTAATGTTAGGATAAGGGTTAGGTGAGGGTTAGTGTGAGGGTTAGGCTTAGGGTAAGAATTAGGGTTAGAGTAAGGGTTAAGTGTAGGGTTAGGGTGAGGTTGAGGCTGAGGGTGAGGGGTAGGGTGAGGCTCAGGTTGACGGTTAGGGTTAGGGTGAGGTTTAGGGTGAGGGTGTGGGTTAGGGTTAGGATTAGGTTTAGGGTAAATATTAGGATGAGGGTGAGGGTGAGTTTTAGGGTTAGGTTTAGGGTTAGGGTGAGGGTTAGTGTTAGAATTAGGGTTAGGGTTAGGGTTAGGGTTTAGCTTAGCTTGAGAGTGAGGGTGAGGTATAGGTTTAGGATTAGGGTTATTGTTAGGGTTAGGCTTAGGGTTAGGGTGAGGGTGAGAGTTAGGTTTAGGGTGAGGATTAGGCTTAGGTTTAGGGAGAGGGTTAGGGTTAGGTTGATGTTCAGGTTGAGGATGACGATTAGGGTTAGCTTTTGGGTGAGGGTTAGGCTTAAGGTGAGGTTTACGATGATGGTCATGCTTAGGGTGAGGGGAGGTTTAGGGTTAGGGTTAGCGTTAGGGTGAGGTTAAGGGTTAGGGTGAGGTTTAGGGTGAGTTTAAGTTTAGGGTTAGACTGAGGTTTAGGGTTGTTTTGAGGGTTAGGATTAGTGTTAGGGTTTGGGTTAGTGTGAGGATAAGGGTTAGGGTGAGGGTTAGGGTGAGGGTTAACGTGAGGGAGAGGATTAGGGTTACCGTTAGTTTTAAGGTGAGGGTTAGGGTGAGGGTTAAGGTTAGGGTAAGGGTTAGGGTTAGGGTGAGGGTTAGGGTTAGTGGTAGGGTTAGGGTGAGGGTGAGGTTGAGGTTAGGGTTAGGTTTATGGTGAGGGTGAAGGTGAGGGTGAAAGTTAGTGTTAGGGTTAGTGTTAGGGTGAGGATGAGGGTGAGGGTTAGGTTTAGGATTAGGGTTAGGGTTAGTGTAAGGTTGAGGGTTAGGGTGAGGGTGAGGGTTCAGGTGAGGGTGAGGTTTAGGTTGTGGTTGGGGGTTAGGGTTAGAGTGAGGGTTAGGGTGAGGGTTAGATTGATGGTGAGGGTTAAGGTGAGGGTGATGGTGAGGGTTAGTTTGAGGGTTAATGTTAGGGTTAGCGTTAGGGTGAGGGTAAGGGTTAGGGTGAGGGTTAGGGTGAGGGTGAAGTTTAGGTTTAAGATTAGGGTGAGGGTTAGGGTTCGGTTTGTGGTTAGGGTCAAGTTGAGGTTAAGGATTAGGGTGAGGGTTGACGGTTATGGTAAGCTTTAGGGTTAGGGTGAGGTTGAGGGTTAGGGTGAGGGTTAGGGTTACGGTTAGGGTTAAGGTTAGGGTGAGATTTAGGGTGAGATTTAGGGTGAGGGTTAGGGTTAGGCTTAGGGTTAGGGTGAGGGTTATGTTTAGGGTTAGGGTGAGGATTAGATTTAGGGTGAGAACTACAGTGAGGGTGCGGGTTACAGTGATTGTGAGGGTGATGGTGAGGTTTTCGGTTAGGGTCAGGGTTAGGGTTAGGGTTAGAGTGAGGGTTAGGTTTCGGGTGAGGGTTCATGTGAGGGTGAGGGTGAGTGTAGGGTGGGGGTTATAGGGTGTTGGTACGGGTTAGGTTTACGCTGAGATTTAGGCTGATGGTGAGTGTGAGGGTGAGGGTTATAGTTAGTGTGACGGTTAGGTTTAGGATTAGGGTTAGGGTAATTGTGAGGATAAAATTTAGGGTGATGGTTAGGGTGAGGGTGTGTGTTAGGGTTAGTGTGACGGTTAAGTTTAGGATTAGGGTTAGGGTAATTGTGAGGATAAAATTTAGGGTGATGGTTAGGGTGAGGGTGAGGGTTAGGGTGAGGATTAGGGTTAGGATTAGAATTAGGGTGAGGATTAGGTTTAGGGTGAAGTTTAGGGTGAGGGTGATGTTGAGGGTGAGTGTTAGGATTAGGATTGTGATGAGTTTTATGGTTAGGATTAGGGTTAGTTTTAGGGTTAGGCTAAGAGTGAGGGTGAGGGTGTGGGTGAGGTTTAGGTTTAGGGTTAAGGTGAGGTTTAGGGTTAGTGTGAGGATTAGGGTGAGGTTGAGGGTGAGGGTGAAGTTTAGGGTGAGGGTGAAGTTGAGGGTGAGTGTTAGGATTAGGATTAGGATTATGGTGAGTTTTAGGGTTAGGGTTAGGGTTCGGGTGAGAGTTAGGTTTAGGATTAGTGTTAGGGTTAGGTTTAGGGTAATTGTTAGGGTTAGGGCTAGGGTTAGGGTGAAGATGAAGGTGAGGGTTACAGTTACGTTTATGGTTAGGATTAGGTGACGGTGAGGGTGAGGGTTATGGTTAGGATTAGGGTTAGGGTTAGGGTTAGGGTCAGGGTGAGGGTGAGTGTGAGGGTTAGGGTTAGGGTTAATGTGAGAGTTAGGGTTTCGGTGAGTGTTAGGGTTAGGGTGAGGTTTAGGATTAGGGTAAGGATTAGGGTGAGGGTTAGGGTTAGTGTGATGTATAGTGTGAGGGTGAGAGTTAGGCTGAGATTGAGGGTGAGGGTCAGGGTTAGGGTGACCGTTAGGATGAGGGTTAGGTTTAGTTTGCATGTTAGGGTGAGGGTAAGGGTTAGGGTGAGATTTAGGTTGAGGGTTACGCTGGGGTGAGAGGTAGGGTTAGCATTAGAGTTAGGCTGAGGGTGAGGATTATGGTTAGTTTGAGGGTTAGGGTTAGGGTTAGGGTTAGAGTTAGTGTGAGGTGAAGTGTTAGGGTGACGGTTAGGGTGAATGTGAGGTGTAGGGTTAGTGTTATGGATAGGGTTAGCGTTAGGATGAGGGTTAGGTTTACGGTGAGGGTTAGGGTTAGGGTTAGGTTTAGGGTGAGGGTTAGGGTTTGGGTGATGTTTATGGTGAGGGTGAGGGTGTGGGTGAGTTTTAGGTTTAGGGTTAGCTTTAGGGTTAGTGTGAGTGTTAGGGTGAGGATGAGGGTTCGGGTGATGGTGAGGGTTAGGGTTTGAGCGAGGGTTAGGTTTAGGGTTAGGATTAGGGTTAGAGTTAGGGTTAGGGTTATGGTGAGGGTAAGGGTTAGGGTGAGGTTTAGGGTGAGGCTTAGGGTGAGGGTGACAGGTAGGGTTAGCATTAGAGTTAGGGTGAGGGTGAGGTTTAGGATTAGGGTTAGGGTGAGGGTTAGGGTTAGGGTTAGGGTTAGGTTGAGGGTGATGGTGAGGGTGAGTGTTAGTGTTAGGACTAGGGTTAGGGTTAAGGTGAGGGTGAGGGTTAGGCTGAGGGTTAGTGTTAGTGTTAGAGTTTGGGTTACTGTGAGTTGTATTTTTAGGGTGAGGTTTAGGTTCAAGTTGAGGGTTAGGGTTAGCGTTAGGGTTAGGATGAGGGTTACGGTGAGGGTTAGGGTTAGGGTTAGCATTAAGGTGAGGGGTAGGGTGAGTGTGAGGGTTACTGTTAGGATTAGGGTTAGGGTTAGGGGTATTGTGAGGGTGAGGGTGAGGGTGAGGGTTAGGGTTAGGGTTAGTGTCAGGGTTAGTGTTAGGGTGAGTGTTAGGGTGATGGTGAGGTGTAGGGTTAGCATTAGGAATAGGGTGAAGTTAGGGTGAGGGTTAGGGTTAAGCTAAGGGTGAGGGTTAGGGTTAGTTTTAGGATGAGGGTTAGTGTTAGGATGATGTTTATGGTGAGAGTGAGTGTTAGGGTGAGGGTGAGCGTGAGGGTTAGGTTTTGGGTTAGGGTTAGAGTTAGGGTGAGGGTTAGGGTGAGGGTTAGGTTAGAGTTAGGGTTATGGTGAGGGTAAAGTTTAGGGTGAGGTTTAGGGTGAAGGTGAGGCTTAGGGTTAGCGTTTGGGTTAGGATGAGGTTTAGGGTGAGCTTGAGGGTTAGGGTTAGGGTTAGTGTGAGGGATACGGTTAGGGTTACGGTAAAGGTTAGGGTGATGGTCAGGGTGAGGCTTAGTGTTAGGTAGAGGGTTAGGGTTAGGCTGAGGGGTAGGGTTGTGGTGATGTGATGGTTCGGGTTCGAGTTCGGGTTCGGGTTAGGGTTAGGGTGATGTTTAGGGTGAGGTTTAAGGTTAGGGTAAGGTTTAGGGTTCGAGTGAGTGTTATTGTTAGGGAGTAGGAGAGGGTTTGGGTTAGGGTGACGGTGAGGATTTGGGTGAGGTTGAGGGTTAGGGTTAGGTTTAGGGTGAGTGTAAGGCTTAGGGTGAGGGTTAGGGTAAGGGGTAGATTTAGGTTTAGAGTGAGGGTTAGGTTTAGGGTGAGGGTTAGATTTAGGTTTAGGGTAGGATCAGGGTTATGGTGAGGGTTAGGTTGAGGGTGAATATGAGGGTGAGGGTTTCATTTAGGTAAGGGTTAGGGTTAGAGTTAGGGTGAGGATTAAGGGAGGGTAAGGTTTAGGTTGAGGTTTAGGGTTAGGTTGAGGGTTAGGTTTAGGGTTAGGGTTAATTTTAGAATGATGTTTAGTATGAGGGTGAGAGTTAATGTTAGGATTAGCGTTAGGGAAAGGTTTAGGCTTAGGGTTAGGGTGAGGGTTAGGGTAAGAGGTGGGTTTAGGGTTAGGGTGAGGGTTAGGGTTATTGTGAAGGTAAGAGTTAGGTTTAGAGTTAGGTTAGTGTGAGGATAAATGTTAGGGTGAGGGTTAGGGTGAGGGTTAGGGATAGGGTTAGGGTTTGGGTTAGGGTGAGGGTTAGGGTTAGGGTGATGTTTAGGTTAGGGTGAGGGTTAGGGTGAGTGTGAGGTTGAGGGTTAGGTTGAGGTTGAGGGTGAGGGTTATTGTTAGGGTTAGGGTTAGGGTGAGGGTGAGGGTGAGGGTTATTGTTAGGGTTAGGGTTAGGGTGAGGGTGAGGGTTAGGGTTAGGGTGAGGGTTAGGGTTAGTGTTAGGGTGAGACTTAGGGTTAGTGTGATGTTTATTGTGAGGGTGAGGGTTAGGGTGAGGGAGAGGGTTCGGGTGAGGGTGGGGTTTTGGGTGATGGTGAATTTTAGGCTGTGGTTGAGGCTTAGTGTTAGAGTGAGTGTTAGGGTGACGGTGAGGTTTAGGGGAGGGTGAGGGTTAGGTTTAGGTTTAGGGGTAGGGTGGGGGTTATGGTTAGGTTTAGGATTAGGGTGAGAGTTAGGTTTAGGTGTCGGGATAGGGTAAGGGTGAGGGTTAGGGTTAGGGTTAGGATTAATGTGAGGATAAGGGTTAGGGTGAGGTTTAGGGTGAGGGTGAGGTTTAGGGTTAGCACTAGGGTTAGTGTTAGGTTTAGGGTGAGGGTTAGGGTTAGGGTGAGGTTTAGGGTTATGGTGATGTTTAAAGTGAGGTTGAGTTTTAGTGTGAGGGTGAGTGTGAGGCTGAGTGTTTGGTTGAGGGTGCGTGTGATGGTGAGTTTGACGGTGAGGGTTAGGGTTAGGGTTAGGGTGAGGGTTAGGGTTAGGGTTAGGATTAGGGTTAGGGTTAGGGTTAGGCTGACAGTCAGGGTGAAAGTGAGGGTGAGGGTAAGGGTTAGGGTGAGGGTTAGGGTAAGGGTTAGGGTTAGGGTTATGGTTAGGGTAAGAATGAGGTTTAGCCTGAGGTTTAGGCTTAGGTTTAATGTGAGGGTTAGTGTTAGTTTTAGGGTTAGGTTTAGGGTGAAGGTTAGGGTTAGGTTTAGGGCTATGACAATGGTTAGGCTGAGGGTTAGAGTTAGGGTTAGTGGGAGGATTAGGGTAAGTGTTAGGGTGAGGGTAAAGTTTAGGGTGAGGGTTGGGTTGAGGGTGAGGCTTAGGTTTAGATTGAGGATTAGGGTGAAAGTTAGGTTTATAGTTAGGTTTAGGGTGAGTGTTAGGGTGTGGGTAAGTGTTAGAGTGAGGGTTAGGTTGAGGGTGAGTATTAGGGTTCGGGTTCGGGTAGGGGTAAGGGTGAGGGTTAGGGTGAGAGTGAGGGATAGGGTGAGGTTTTGGGTTAAGGGTAAGGATAGGGTGAGGATTTGGGTTAGGGTTAGGATTAGGATGAGTGTTAGGCTGAGGGGTAGGGTTAGGTTAAGTGTGAGGTTTCGGTTTAGTGTGAGGGTTAGGTTTAGGGTTGGGGTGTCGGTAAGTGTTTGGGTGAGGTTTAGGGTGAGTGTGAGGTTTAAGGTTAGAATTAGGTTTAGCGTTAGGTTTAGGATGAGTGTTAGGTTTAGGTTTATGGTTAGGGTTACGGTGAGGGTGAGGTTTAGGGTTAGGGTTAGAGTGAGGGTTAGTATTAGGGTGAGTGCTAGTGTGAGGGTGAGGTTTAGGGTTAGGGTTAGAGTGAGGGTTAGTATTAGGGTGAGTGCTAGTGTGAGGGTGAGGTTTAGGGTGAGGGTAATGGTGTGGGTAAATTTTTTGTTAGGTAATTGTTAGGGCTAGGTTTAGGGTAAGTATTAGGTTGAGGGTGTGGTTTATGGTTAGGGTTAGGGTTAGTGTTATGTTGAGGGTTAGGGTGAGGGTGAGGGTTAGGGTATGGCTTAGGATTAGGGTAAGGGTTAGCATGAGGGTTAGGGTTAGGGTAATGTTTAGTGTGAGGTTTAGGTTGAGCGTGAGTGTTCAGGTCAGAGTTAGGGTTAGAGTTACGGTTAGGGATAGGGTTAGTGTGATGGTTAGTGTGAGGGTTAGGGTGAGGGTTAGGTTTAGGTTTAGGGTGAGGGTTAGGGTGAGCATTAGGGTTAGAGTTACGGTTAGTTGGAGGGTTAGGGTGAGGGTAAGGTTTAGGGTATGGTTTAGGGTGAGGGTTAGTGTGAGGGTGAGAGGTAGGGTTCGCATTAGTGTTAGGGTGAAGGAGATGGTTAGGGAGAGGGTTAGGGATCGGGTGAGGATTAGGGTTAGTGTGAGGGTTAGGGTGAGGGTGAGGTGTAGGGTTAGCGTTAGGGATAGGTTGAGCGTTAGGGTGAGGGTTAGGTTTAGGGTGATTGTTAGGAGTAGGTTTAGGGTGAGGGTTAGGTTTAAGGTGATGTTTATGGTGAGGGTGAGTTTTAGGGTGAGGGTGAGGTTGAGAGTGAGGTTTAGGTTTAGGGTTAGGGTTAGGTTTAGGTTGAGGGTGAGGGTGAGGGTGAGGGTTAGGTTTAGGATTAGAGTTAGGTTTAGGGTTAGTGTGAGTGTTAGGGTGAGGATGAGGGTTCGGGTGATGGTGTTGGTTAGGGTGTCAGCGAAGGTTAGGGTGAGCATAAGGGTTAGAATTAGGGTTAGGGTTATGGTGAGACTAAGGTTTCGGGTGAGGTTTAGGGTGAGGGTTAGGGTGAGGGTGAGAGATAGGGTTAGCACTAGAGTTAGGGTGAGGGTAAGGGCTAGGATGAATGTTAGGGTGAGGGATAGGGTGAGGGTGAGTGTTAGGGTGAGGGTGAGGGTTCTGGTGAGTGTGCGGGTAGGTTGTGGTTGAGGGTTAAGGATAGGGTGAGGGTTAGGGTGAAGGTGAGGGTTAGGGTGAGGGTGAGATTTGATTTAGGGTTAGAGTTATGGTGAGGTTTATGGTGAGGGTAAGGTTTAGGGTTAGAGTTACAGTGAGGTGTAGGGATAGGGTGAGGTTTAGGGTGAGGGTGAGGGTGAGTGTGAGTGTGAGGGTGAGGGTTTCGGTTAGGTAAGGGTTAGGGTTATTTTTAGGGTGAGGATTAGGTTGAGATTGAGGGTTAGTGTGAGTGTTAGTGTTAGGGTGAGAGTTAGGGTCAGGATTTGGGTGAGTGTTAGGGTTAGAGTGATGTTTAGGGTGAGGGTTATTGTTAGAGTAAGGGTTAGGGTTCGGGTGTGGGTGAGGATTAGGGTGTGGGTGAGAGTTAGGTTTAGGTTGAGTGTTAGGGTGACTGCAAAGTTTAGGGTGAGGGTGAGGGTTATGGTTAGTTTTAGGTTGAGGTTTAGTGTTAGGTTGAGGGTTAGGTTGAGGGTTAGGGTGAGGGGTATGGTTAGGGTTAATGTGAGGGTTAGGGTTAGTGTGAAGGTTAGGGTTTGGGTTAGGGTGAGGGTAAGGTTTAGGTTGAGGGTGAGTGTGACGGTGAGGGTTTCCATTAGGTAAGGGTTAGGTTTAGGTTGAGGGTGAGGTTTAGGGGAGTGTGTGGGTTAGTTTGATCGTTAGGGGTAGTGTGTGGGTTAGGGTTAGGATTTGGGTGAGGGTTAGCATTAGAGTGATGTTTAGTATGAAGGTGAGGTTTATTGTTAAGGTTAGCCTTATGGAAATGGTTAGGGTTAGCGTTAGGGTTAAGGTGAGGGTTAGGGTTAGGGTTAGTTTTAGGGTGAGGGTTAGTGTTAGGGTGAGGGCTAGGATGAGGGTGAGGGTTAGGGTTAGGGTGAGGGTTAGGGTGAGGGTGAGGGTGAGGGTGAGTGTTAGGATGAGGGTTAGGGTAGGGTAAGTGTTAGGGTGAGGGTTAGGGTGACGGATAGGGTTAGGGTTAGTGTGAGGGTAAGGGTTACTGTGAGTGTTAGGGTCAGGGTGAGGGTTAGAGTGAGGGTTTAGGTTAAGGTTAAGGATAGGGTGAGGATTAGGGTTAGAGTTAGGTTTTGGGTTAGGTTTAGTCTGAGGGTTAGTGTTAGGGTTACAGTGAGTGTTAGGTTTAGTGTGGAGGTTAGTGTTTGGTTTAGGGTGACGGTAAGGGTTAGTGTGAGGGTTAGGGTGAGTGTGAGGTTTATGGTTATCATTAGGTTTAGGTTTAGGGTTAGGATGAGTGTTAGGGTTATGATTAGTGTTAAGATTAGGGTGAGGGTGAGGGGTAGGGTTAGGGTTAGGGTGAGGGTTAGTGTTAGGGTGAGGGCTAGGGTGATGGTGAGTTTTAGGGTGAGGGTGAGGTTTTTGGTTAGGTAAGGTTTAGGGTCAGGTTCAGGGTGAGAATTAGGGTGAGGGTGTGGTTTATGGTTATGGTGAGGGTGAGGGTGAGGGTGAGGGTGAGGGTGAGTCTTATGATGAGGGTATTGTTAGGGTGAGGGTGTGGGTGAGTGTGAGGTTGAGGGTTAGGCTTAGTGTGAGGGTTAGGGTTATGGTGATGGTTAGGGTTTGGCTTAGGGTGAGAGTTAGGTTTAGGGTGATGTTTAGAGTGAGAGTGAGAGTTATGGTGAGGGTGACTGTTCTGGTGAGAGTTAGGTTTAGGGTTAGGGGCATGGATAGGGTTAGTGTGAGGGTAAGTGTTTGGGTGAGTGTTAGGGTGATGGGTACGGTGAGCATTAGGTTTAGGTTTAGGGTTAGTCTGGGGGTTAGGTTGAGAATAAGGGTTAGGGTGAGATTTAGGGTGAGGGTGAGGGTTAGGGTTATGATGAATGTAGCGTTTAGGGTGAGGGTTAGGGTGAGGGTGAGAGTTAGGTTTAGCATTAGACTTAGGTTGAGGATGAGGGTTAGGGTGAGGGTTAGAGTTAGGGTTAGGGATTGGGTGAGGATTAGAGTTAGTGTGAGGTTTAGGGTTAGGGTTAGTGTTTGGGTTAGTGTGAGGATAAGGGTTAGCATCAGGGTTAGGTTGAGAGTGAGGTATAGCGTTAGCGTTAGGGATAGGGTGAGCGTTAGGGTGAGGGTTAAATTTAGGGTGAGGGTTAGGGTTAGGTTTAGCGTGAGGGTTAGGGTTAGGGTGATGTTTATGGTGAGGGTGAGTGTTAGGCTTAGGGAGAGGCTGAGGTTGAGGTTGAGGTTTAGGATTAGGGTTAGGGTTAGGTTTAGTGTGAGTGTTAGTGTGAGGATGAGTGTTCGGGTGATGGTGAGCGTTAGGGTGTGGGTGAGGGTTAGGTTTAGGGTGAAGATTAGGGTTAGGGTTAGGTTGAAAGTTAGGGTGAGGTGTAGGGATAGGGTTAGGGTGAGGGTTAGGGTGAGGGTGAGGGTTAGGGTTAGGTATAGGGTGACTGTTAGGGTGAAGGTTAGGGTTAGGGTTAGGTTGAGGGTAAGGGATAGGGTTAGCGTTAGGGATAATGTTAGGATTAGAGTTAGGGTGAGGGCTAGGGTGAGGTTGAGGGTTAAGGTGAGGGTGAGGGTGCGGGTTTCGGTTAGGTAAGGTTTAGGGTTATTTTTAGGGTGAGAATTATGTTGAGATTGAGGATTAGTGTGAGTGTTAGGGTTAGGAGAAGGGTTAGGGTTAGGATTTGGCTGAGGGTTAGCGTTAGGGTTATGTTTATGGTGAGGTTTAGGGTTAGGGTGAGGGTTAGGGTTCGGGTGAGGGTGAGGATTAGGGTTTGGGTGAGGGTTAGGGTTAGGTTGAGTTTTAGGGTGAAAGTGAGGGTTATGGTGAGGGTGAGGTTTATGGTTAGGTTTAGAGTGAGGGTTAGGATTATGCTAAGGGTAAGGGTCAGTGTTAGGCTTAGGTGTAGTTTTAGCGTTAGGGTGAGTGTTAGGGTTAAGTTTAGGTTGAGGGTAAGGTTTAGGGTGAGGGTAAGGTTGAAGGTGAGGGTGAGGGTGAGGGCTTCGTTTAGGTAAGTTTTAGGGTGAGGGTTAGGGTGAGGATTAGGGGAGGGTGAGGGTTAGGTTCAGGTTTAAGGTTAGGGTGAGTTTTAGGGTTAGGGTTAGGGTGAGAGTTTGCGTTAGGTTGATGTTTACTATGAGGTTGAGGGATATATTTAGGAAAAGAGTTAGGGTTAGTGTGAGGGTTAGGTTGAGGGTTAGGGTGAGGGGTAGGTTTAGGGTTAGGGTTAGTGTTAGGGTAAGGGTTTGGGTTAGAGGTAGGGTTAGTGTGAGGTTAAAGGTTAGGGTGAGGGTTTGGTTGAGGGTGAGGTTTAGGGTTATCGTTAGGGTTAGGGTGAGGGTTAGGTTTATGGTTAGGGTTAGGGTGAGGGTTAGGGTTATGGTGATATTTAGGGTGAGGGTGAGGGTTAGGTAGAGGGTTAGGGTGAGGGTTAGGTTGAGCGTGAGGGTGAGGGTTAGGTTGAGAGTGAGAGTAAGTGTTAGGGTGAGGGTTTGGATGAGGGTGAGTGTTAGAATTAGGCTTAGGTTTAGGGTGAGGGTGAGGGTGTGGGTGCGGGTTAAGGTTAGGTTTAGGGAGAGGGTGAGTGTTATGGTTCGGTTTAGGTTTAGGGTTAGGTTTGGGGTTAGGCTGAGGTTGAGGGTTTGTGTGAGGGTGAGGGTTAGGGTTAGTTTTAGGGGTGAGGGATAGGAATAGGTTTAGGGTGAGGGTTAGGGTTAGTGTTAGGGTTAGTGTGAGTGTGAGGTTGAGAGTGAAGGTTAGGGTGAGGGTGAGGAAGAGTGTGAGGGTTTGCCTTAGGATTAGTGTTAGGGTGAGTTTTAGGATTAGGGTTAGAATTATTGTTAGGATTAGGCTTAGGATGAAGGCTAGGGTGAACGTGAGGATTAGGGTTAGGTTTAGGGTGAAGTTTTGTGGTAGGGTGATGTTTAGGTTGAGGGTGAGAGTTAGGTTGAGGGTGAGGGTGAGTGTTAGGCTTAAGGTGAGGGTGAATGTGAGGGTTAGGTTTAGGATTATGGTAAGGTTTAGGGTTACAGTTAGAGTGAGGGTTAGGGTTCGGGTGCGGGTGTTAGGTTGAGGGTTAGGGTTAGAGTGAGGGTTAGGATTAGTGTGAGGGTTAGTGTGAGGGTTCGGGTGAAGGTTAGAGTTAGAGGTAGGTTTAGGGTGAGGGTGAGGATAAGGGTTAGGGTTAGAGTGAGGGGTAGGGTGAGGGTTAGTTATAGGATTAAGGTTAGGTTTAGGATTAGGGTGAGGGTGAGGGTGAGGGTTAGGGTAAGTGTGAGGGCTAGGTTTAGGGTGTGGGTTAGGGTTACGGTAAGGTTTGTTGTAAGGGTTAGGGTTAGGGTTAGTGTGAGTGTTAGGGTTAGGGTGAGGGTTAGGGTTAGGGTTAGGTTGAGGAATAGGGTTAGGGTGATATTTATTGTGAGGGTGAGTGTTAGGGTTAGGTTGATTGTTCGGGTGACGAAGAGGGTTAGGATGAGTGTGAGGGTTAGGGTTAGAGTTAGCATTAGGGTGAGGGGTATGGTGAGCTTGAGGGTTAGGATTAGGGTTGGGGTTACATTTAGGTTTAGGGAGAGGGTAAGGTTTAGGGTGAGGGTGAGGGTGAGAGTGACGGTTAGGGTGAGGGTGAAGGTTAGGGTTAGTGTGAGGGTTAGGTTTATGGTTACGGTTAGGGTTAGGGTGAGGATAAGGGTTAGGGTTAGGGTGATGTTGAGGGTGAGGTTTATGGTAATGGTGAGAGTGAGTGTAAGAGTTAGCGTGAGGGTTAGAGTGACTGTTAGGTTTATTGTTAGGGTTTGGATTAGGGTGAGGGTGAGGGAGAGTGGTAGGGTTAGGTTGAGCGTTAGGGTTAGTGTGAGGGTTATGGTTATGGTTATGGTTAGGTTAGGTTTAGGCTGAGGGTGAGAGTAAGGGTTAGGGTTTGCTATAGGGTGAGGTTGAGGGTTAAGGTTAATGTTAGGGTTAGGATTTGGATGAGGGTTAGGGTTAGTTTTAGGGTTAGGATTAGGGTGAATGTGAGGGTTAGGATTATTGTTAGGGTAAGGGTGAGGGTAAGGGTTAGGGAGAAAGTTGGTTTGATGGTGAGGGTTAGGGTTAGGGTTATGGTTAGGGTTACATTTAGGCTGAGGGGGAGGGGGAGGGGGAGGTTGAGGTTAAGGGTTAGCGTTAGGGTTAGGGTGAGGGCTAGGGTGAGGGTGAGGGTTAGTGAGAGGGTGAGGGTGAGGGTTTCATTTACCTTAAGGTTACGGTTAGGGTGAAGATTAGGTTAAGGGCGAGGGTTAAACTGAGTTTAGGTTTAGGGTGAGGGTTAGGGTTAGGCTTAGGGTGATGGTTAGGGTTAGGGTTATGTTTAGCGTGAGGGTGAGCGTTAGGTAAGAGTGAGGTGAGGGTCATGGTTAGGGCTAGTGTTAGGGTTAGGTTTAGGGTGAGGTTGGTTGTGAGGGTTAGGATTAGGAATAGGGTTGGGGTTAGAGTTAGGATGAGGGTAAGGGTCTGGGTGAGGGTGATGTTTAGGGTTAAGGTTAGGGTGTGTGTTATGGTTAGTGTGAGGATTATGATTAGTGTTAGGGTTAGGGTTAGGGTGAGGGTAAGGGTTAGGGTGAGGTTAAGTGTGAGGGTGAGGGTGAGGGCTAGGGATAGGTTTAGGCTGAGAGCTAAGGTGAGGGAGAGGGTTAGTGTGAGTGTAGGGTGAGGGTTTCTTTTAGTTAAGTGTAAGGGTTTTGGTGAGGATTCGCGTGAGGTTGAGGGTTAGGTTGAGGGTTACGGTTAGGGTGAGGGTAAGGGTTAGGTTTAGGGTAAGGCTTAAGGTTTCGGTGATGTTTAGGGTGAGGGTTTGGGCTAGGGTGAGGGTTCAGTGAGGGAGAGGGTTAGTGTGTGGGTGAGGATTAAGGTTAGGGTGAGGGTTAGTGTTAGGGTTAGGGTTAGTGGGAGGGTGAAGGTTAGGGATAGGGTTAGAATAGGTTGAGGGTTAGGGTTAGGGTTAGTGTTGTGGTGAGGGTTAGGATGAGGGTGAGGGTTATTGTGAGTGTGAGTGTGAGGGTGAGGGTTTCGCTTAGTTAAGAGTTATTGTTAGGGTTAGGATTAGGGTGAGGGTGATGGTTAAGCTGAGGTTAGGTTTAGGGTGAGGGTTAGGAGTACGGTTAGGGTGAGGGTTAGGTTTAGGGTGAAGTTTAGGTTTAGGTTCATGGTTAGGGTGACGGTGAGGGTGAGGGTGAGGGTTAGGGTAAGGTTTAGTTTTAGGGTGAGGATGAGGGTGAGGGTTAGGATTAGGAACAGGGTTAGCGTTAGTTTTGGGATGAGGGTGAGGGTCAGGGTGAGAGTGAAGATTATGGTTAGGGTTAGGGTTAGGGTAAAGGTTACGGCTAGTTTGAGGGTTATGGTCAGTAAGGTTACGGTGAGGATAAAGGTTAGGGTGAGGGTGATGGTTAGGATTAGGGTTAGGGTGTGTGTTAGGGTGACAGTGAGGGTTAGGGTGAGCGTGAGGGTTAGGTTTAGGGTTAGGGTTAGGGTGAGGTTTAGGGTTAGGCTTTGGGTTAGGGTGAGAGTTAGGGTGAGGTGTCGGGATAGGGTTAGGGTGAGGTTTAGGTTTAGGGTGAGGGTTAGGGTTAGGGATAGTGTGAGGATAAGGGTTATGGTGAATGTTAGGGTGAGGGTGAAGGTTAGGGTTAACGTTAGGGTTAGTGTGAGGGTTAGGGTTAGGTTTTCGGTTAGGGTTTGCTTTAGGGTGAGAGTTAGGTTTAGGGTCATGTTTAGGGTGTGGTTGAGGGTTAGTGTGAGGGTGAGGGTGAGGGTGCGGGTGAGGGTGCGGGTGAGGGTGAGGTTGAGGGTGATGGTTAGGGTTAGTGTTAGGGTGAGGGTTAGGGTTAGGTTTAGGGGGAGGGGGAGGGTTAGGGTTAGGATTAGGGTTAGGGTTAGGCTGAGGGTGAGGGTGAAAGTGAGGGTATGGGTTAGGGTTAAGTTTAGGGTGAGGGTTAGGGTTTGTGTGAGGGTTACTGTGATGGTGAGTGTCAGGTGAGGGTGAGGTTTGAACGAGGGTGAGGGTGAGGGTGAGGGTTAGGGTTAAGATTAGGTTTAGGGTGAGTTTTAGGGTAAGGGTTATGGTTACAGTTAGGGTTATTGTTAGGGTTACGGTTACGGTTACAAAGAGGGTGACGGCAAGGTTTAGCATTAGGATTTGGGTTAGGGTTATGGTGAGGGTGGGGTTGAGTGTTAGGGTTAGGATTAGGGTTAGGGTAAGGCTGAGGGGGAAGTTGAGGTTGAAGGTGAGGGTTAGTCTTAGGATTACTGTTAGGATTAGTGTGAGGGTTAGGGTGAGGGTGAGGGTGAGGGTTAGGCTTAGGTTAGGGTTAGGGTTAGGCTGAGGGTGAGGGTCAGGGTGAGGGTGAAGGTTAGGGTTAGTTTTAGGGTGAGGATAAGTGTTAAGGTGAGGGTGAAGGTTAGGTTGATGTTTATGTTGAGATTGAGTGTTAGGGTGAGGGTGAGGGTGAGGGTGAGGTGTAGGTTTAGGGTTAGGGTTAGGGTTAAGTTGAGGGTGAGGGTGAGGGTGAGGGTTAGGTTTAGGATTAGGGTTATGTTTTGGGTTAGGGTGAGTGTTAGAAGGGTTAGGTTTAGGGTTAGGCTTAGGGTGAGGTTTAGGTTGTAGGTAAGGGTTAGGGTAAGGGTTATGATGAGGGTGAAGTTTAGGGTTAGTGTTAGGGTAAGGGTTAGGGTGAGGGTGAGGGTGAGGGTGTGGGTTAGGGTTAGAATGAGGGTTAGTGTGAGGGTGAGGTTTAGGGTGAGTATTAGGGTTAAGTTTAGGGATAGGGTGAGGATTAGGCTTAGGGTTAGGTTTAGGGTGTGTGTTAGGCTGAAGGGTAGGTTTAGGCTTAGGTTGAGTGTTTGATTTAGTGTGAGGTTAAGGTTAAGGTTAGGGTGAGGGTAAGGGTTAGAGTGAGGTTTAGGGTGAGGATGAGCTTTAGGTTTAGCATTAGGTTTACCGTTAGTGTTAGGATGAGGGTTAGTGTTAGGGTGAGGGTGAAGGTGAGGGTGAGGGTGAGGGTTAGTGTTAGGGTTAGTGTGACGGTTACTGTTAGGGTGAGGGTTAGGGTTAGGGTACACGTTAGGGTAAGGTTTTGGGTTAGGGTTAGCGTGAGGGTCAAGGTGAGGGTTAGGTTTAGGTTGTGGGTTAGGGTTAGGGTGAGGATTAGGTTTAGGGTTAGGGTGAGATTTTGGGTTAGGGTGATGTTTATTGTGAGGATGAGGGTTAGGGTGAGGGTGAGTATTCAGGTGAGGGTGAGGGTTAGGGTGAGGGTGAGGGTCAGGGTGTGGTTGAGGGTTAGGGTTTGGGTGAGGGATAGGGTGACTGTGAGGGTTAGGGTGAAAGTTAGTGTTAGGTTTAGGGTTAGGGTGAGAGTTAGGGTGTGGTGTCAGGATAGGGTTAGATTGAGGGTTAGGGTTAGTGCGAGGTTCAGGGTTAGGTTCGGGTTAGTGTGAGGTTAAGGTTTAGGGTGAGGGTTAGGGTGAGGGTGAGGTTTAGGCTTAGCGTTAGGGTTAGGTTAAAGGTTAGGGTGAGGGTTAGTGTTAGGTTGAGTGTTAGGGTTAGTGTTAGGTTGAGGGTTAGGGTTAGGGTGCGGTTTAGGGTGAGCTTGAGTGTTAGTGTGAGGGTGAGTTTGAGGGTTAAGGTGAGGGTGAGGGTCAGGGTGAGGGTGAAGGATAGAGTTAGGGTTATGTTTAGGGTGAAGGTGAGGGTGAGCGTTAGGTTAGGATTAGGGTTAGGGTTAGTGTTAGGCTGAGGGTGAGGTTGAAAGTGAAGGGTGATGGTTAGGGTTAAATTTAGGGTGAGGGTTAGGGTTAGTGTGATGGTTAGTCTGATGATAAGGGTCAGGGTGAGGAGGAGGGTTATAATGAGGGTGAGGTTGAGGATGAGATTTAGGGTTAGGATTAGGGTTATGGTGAGTTTTAGGTTCAGGTTTAGGGTTAGGCTGAGGCTTATTATTAGGTTTAGGTTTAGGGATAGGTTGAGGGTGAAGCTTAGCGTTAGGATTAGGGTTAGGGTTGGAGTGAGGTTGGGGTTGAGGGTTAGGTTTAGGATTAGGGTTAGTTTTAGGGTAAGACTGAGGGGGAAGTTTCAGGTGAGGTTTAGGGTTTAGGGTAGGAATTAGGGTTAGGGTTAGGGTTAGGGTGAGGCTTATTGTTAGGTTTAGGTTTAGGGTTAGGTTGAGTGTGAAGGTTAGCGTTAGTGTTAGGGTTAGGGTTGGAGTGAGGGTGGGGTTGTGGTTTAGGTTTAGGATTAGGGTTAGTTTTAGGGTAAGACTGAGGGGGAAGGGAAGTTTGAGGGTGAGGGTTAGGGTTAGGTTTAGGGTGAGGGCTAGGGTGAGGGTGACGGTTAGGGTGAGGGTTTCAGTTAGGTAAGGGTTAGGGTTAGGGTGAGGATTACGGTGATGGTGAGTGTTAAGCTGAGTATAGGTTTAGGTTGAGGGTTTGGGTTAGGGTTAAGGTTAGGGTTAGGGTTAGGGTGATATTTAGGGTGAGTTTGAGGGTGAGGGTGAGGGTGAGGGTGAGGTTTAGGTTTAGGGAGAGAGTGAGGGTGAGGGTTAGGATTAGGAAGAGGGTTAGAGCTCGGGTTAGGCTGAAGGTGAGGGTCAGGGTGAGGGTGAAGGTGAGGGTTAGGGTTAAGTTTAGGGTTAGGGGGAGTGTTAGGGTGAGGGTGAGGGTGAGGGTTAGGTTGTGGGTGAGGGTGATGGTTAGGGTGAGGATTAGTGTTAGGGTTAGATTTAGGGTTATGGTGAGGTTAAGGGTTAGGTTGAGGTTTAGTGTGAGGATGACGGTTATGGTTAGTGTTAGTTTTAGTGTGAGGGTTAGGGTTAGGGTTAGTGTTAGGGTTAGGCTGAGGGTGATGAGGAGGGTGAGGGTGAGGGTTAGGGTTAAGGTGAGGGTTAGGGTTAGGGTTAGGGTGAGGGTTAGTGTTTTGGTTAGAGTTAGGATGAAGGTTAGGCTGACGGTTTGGGTTAGGATTAGTTTGAGGCTTAGGGTTAGGGTTAGGCTGATGGTTAGGGTTTGAATAAGGGTTAGGATAAGGGTTAGGCTGAGGGTTATGTTTAGGGTTAGTGTGAGGGTTAGGTTTAGGGTTAGGATAAGGGTTAGGGTGAGGGTAAAGTTTAGGGTGAGTGTTAGTGTGAGGGTGAGGGTTAGGTTGGGGTGAGGATTAGGGTGAAGTTTAGGTTTAGGGTTACGGTTAGGGTGAGTGTTAGGGTGTGGGTAAGTGTTAGGGTGAGGGATAGGTTGAGGGTGAGGGTTAGGGTTAGGGTAAGGGTAAGGCTTATTTTGAGGGTTAGGATGAGGTGAGGTTTAGGGTTAGCATTAAGGTAGGGTGAGGGTGAGGGTTAGGGTGAGTGTTTGGTTTAAGGATAAGGACATGGTGAGGATTTGGGTTAGGTTGAGGTTTAGTGTGAAGGTTACCTGAGGGGTAGGATTAGAGTTAGTGTTTGGGTTAGGTTTAGTGTGAGGGTTAGGGTTAGGGTTAGGGTGACGGTAAGGTTAGGTTGAGGGTTAGGATGAGTGTAAGGTTTAGGGTTAGAATTAGGGTTAGGGTTAGTGTTAGGATGAGGGTTAGGGTTAGGTTTAGGGTTAGGGTGAGGGTGAGGGTGAGGGTTAGGATAATTGTTAGGGTGAGGGTTAGTGTTAGGGTGAGGGCTAGCGTGAGCGTGAGGGTTAGGATGAGAGTGAAGGTGAGGGTGAGGTTTTCGGTTATGTATGGGTTTTGGATAGGGTTAGGGTGAGGATTCGGGTGAGGGTGTGGAGTAGTGTTAGTGTTAGGGTTAGGGTGAAGGTGAGGGTTAGTGTTAGGGCTAGTGTGAGGTTTAGGGTTACGGTGAGGTTAGGGTTAGGGTTACGGTTAGGGTTAATGTTAGGTTGAGGGTTAGGGTTAGGGTGATGTTTAGTGTGAGAGTGAGGGTTAGGGTGAGTGTTCGGGTGAGAGTTAGGTTTAGGTTTAGTGTTAGGGATATTGTTAGGTTGAGGGTAAGTTTTAGGATGAGGGTTAGGATGAGGGTGAGAGTTAGGGTTAGGGTGAGGGTTAGGGTGGAGGTTATGGTTAGGGAGAGATTAAGGGTTAGGTTTAGGGTGAGGGTGAGTGTTAGCGTTAGGGTTAGGGTTAGGACGAGGGTTAGGCTGATGGTTAGGTGGAGTGTTAGGGTTAGGTTTACGGTTAGGGTGAGTGTGAGGGTTAGGTTTAGTATTAGGGATATTGTTAGGTTGAGGGTAAGTTTTAGGATGAGGGTTAAGATGAGGGTGAGAGTTAGGGTTAGGGTGAGGGTTAGGGTTGGGGTTATGGTTAGGGTGAGGTTATGGGTTAGGTTTAGGGTGAGGGTGAGTGTTAGCGTTAGGGTTAGGGTTAGGACGAGGGTTAGGCTGACGGTTAGGTGGAGGGTTAGGGTTAGGTTTACGGTTAGGGTGAGTGTGAGGGTTAGGGTTAGGATTAGGTTTAGGGTTAGGATAAGGGTTAGGCTGAGGTTTAGGGTTAGTGTGAGTGTTCGTTTTAGGGTTAGGGTTTGGGTTACTTTGAGGGTAAAAGTTAGGGTGCGGTTTAGGGTGAGGGTGAGGGTTAGGGTTAGGTGAAGTTTAGGATGAGGGTTAGATTTAGGTTTATGTTTAGCCTTAGGTTGAGGGTTACTGTCAGGGTTAGTTTTAGGGTTAGGGTTAGGGTGAGGTTTAGGGTGTGGGTAAGTGTTAGGGTGAGAGTTAGGGTGAGGTTGAGGGTTAGGGTTAGGTTGAGTGTAAGGGTTAGAGTGAGAGTTACGGTGAGGGTGAGGGTTGGGGTAGCTTTAGTGTTAGGGTGAGGGTGAGGGTAAGGGTTAGGGATAAGTTTATGGATACGTAGAGGATTAGGGTTAGGGTTAGGGTTAGGGTGAGGGTTAGTGTGAGCCTTAGGGTTGGGGTTAGGGTGAGGGTCAGGGTTAGGTTGAGGGGTATGCTGAGGGTGTGTTTTAGTGTTAGCCTTAGGTTTAGGGTTAGGTTTAGGATGAGTGTTAGGGTTAGGGTGAAAGTGAGGTAGAGTGTGAGAATGAGTGTTAGGTTTAGGTTTAGTGTGAGGGTTAGTGTTAGGGTGAGAATTAGGTTTAGGGTGAGTGTTAGGGTTAGGGTAAGGTTTAGAGTGAGGGTTAGGGTTAAGGTTGGGTTAGGGTGAGGGTTAGTGTTAGGGTGAGAATTAGGTTTAGGGTGAGTGTTAGGGTTAGGGTAAGGTTTAGAGTGAGGGTTAGGGTTAAGGTTGGGTTAGGGTGAGGGTCAGGGTCAGGGGTAGGGTTAGGTTGAGGCTTAGGGTTAGGGTGAGGGTTAGGGTTAGTGTTAGGATGAGAGTTAGGCTTAGGGTCATGTTTATTGTGAGGGTGAGGGTTAGCATAAGTGTGAGTGTTCGGGTGAACGTGAGGGTGAGGGTGAGGGTGAGGGTTAGGGTGTGGTTGAGGCTTAGGGTTAGGGTGAGGATTAGGGTGACGGGGAGGGTTAGGGTGAGGGTGAGTGTTAGGTTTAAGGTTAGGGTTAGGGTGAGGATTATGGTTAGGATTAGGGTTAGGTTGAGAGTAAGTGTAAGGTGTCGGGAGAGGGTTAGGGTGAGGGTTAGGGTTAGTTTGAGGGTTAGGGTTAGTGTTAGGGTTATTATGAGGATAAGGGTTAGGGTGAGGGTAAGGGTAAGGGTGAGGGTTAGTGTTAGCATTAGGTTTAGGGTGAGGGTTAGATTTAGGGTGAGTGTGAGGGTTAGAGTTAGGGTGATGTTTAGGGTGAGGTTGAGGGTTAGTATGAGGCTGAGGGTGAGGGTGAGTTGAGGGTTAGGGTGAGGGTGCAGTTGAGGGTGAGGTTGAGGATGGGGGTTAGGGTTAGGGTTAGGGTGAGAGTGAGGGTTATGGTTAGGATTAGAGTTAGGGTTAGGGTTATGGTTAGGCTGAGGTTGAGGGTGAAAGTGAGGGTGAGGGTTAGGGTTAGGGTGATGGTTAGAGTTAGTGTGAGAGTTAGTGTGATGTTGAAAGTGAGAGTTAGAATTAGGGTGAATGTGTGGGTGAGGGTTAGGGTTAGGATTAGGTGTAGGGTGAGTTTTAATGTTAGATTTAGAATTAGAGTTATGGTTATTGTTAGGGTTAGGGTTAGGTTTAGGGTGAGGGTGAGGGTGAGTTTTTCGGTTAGCTAAGGGTTAGGTTTAGGGTGAGGATTAGCGTGAGGTTGAGGGTTAAGCTGAGGTTAGGTTTAGGGTGAGGGTTAGGGATAGGTTTAGGGTCAGGTTTAGGTTTAGGGTGATGTTTAGGGTGAGGGTGAGGTTCAGGGTGAGGGTGAGGCTTAGGGTTCGCATTAGGTTGAGGGTTAGGGTTAGGGTGAAGTTTATTTTGAGGGTGAGGTTTAGGGTTTGGGTGATTTTTCGGGTGAGGGTTAGGGTTCGAATGAGTGTGAGGGTTAGGGTTAGTGTTAGGGTTAGGGTGAAGGGTATGGTGAGCATTTGGTTTAGGATTAGGTTAGGGTTAGGGTTAGGGTTAGGATAAGGGTTAGGTTTAGGGTTAGGTTTAGGGTGACGGTAAGTTTTAGGGTGAGGGTGAGGGTGGGAGTGGTGGTTAAGGTGTGGGTGATGGTTAGGGTTAGTGTGATGGTTAGGTTTAGGGTTAGGGTTAGGGGTAGGGTGAGGGTAAGGATTAGGGTTAGAATGATGGTGAGGGTGAGGGTTTCGGTAAGGGTGAGGGTGAGTGTAAGTGTTATAGTGAGGCTTAGGGTGAGGGTGAGGGTTAGGCTTATTGTTAGGGTTTGGAATAGGGTGAGGGTGAGAGAGACGTTTAGTGGTTAGGGGTAGGGTTAGGGTTAGGGTTCGGGTTAGGATTATGGTGAGGGTGAGGGTGAGGGTGAGGGTTAGGGTTAGGGTAAGTTTGAGGGTAAGGTTTAGGTTGAAGGTTTGGGTGATGGTGAGGGTGAGGGTTAGGGTTATGGTTAGGATTAGTTTTAGGTTGAGGGGTAGGGGGAGGGCGAGGTTGAGGGTAAGGTTTAGGTTTAGGGTTAGGGTGAGGGCTAGGGTGAGTGTGAGGGTTAGTGTGAGGGTGGATGTGAGAGTTTCATTGACCTTAGGGTTAGGGTTAGGGTGAAGTTTAGGCTGAGGTTAATGGTTAAGCTGCGGTTAGGCTTAGAGTGAGGGTTAGGGTTAGGCTTACGGTGACGGTTAGGGTTAGGGTGATGTTTAGAGTGAGGGTGAGCATTTGGTGAGGGTGAGGGTGAGGGTGAGGGTGTGAGTGAGGGTTAGTGTTAGGGTTAGGTTTAGGGTGAGGGTGCGTATGAGGGTTGGGATTAGGAATAGGGTTAGCGTTAGTGTTAGGCTGAGGTATTGTGTTAGGGTGAGGTTAAGGGTGAGGGACAGCGTTAGGGTTAGGGTTAGGTTTAGCCTGAGGGATAGGGTGAGGAGAGGGTTAGTGTGAGGGTTAGGGTGAGGGATTCTTTTAGGTAAGGGTTAGGGTTATGGTGAGGATTAGCGTGAGGTTGAGGGTTACAGTTAAGGTGAGAGTTAGGGTTTGGTTTAGGGTAAGGGTTAGGGTTTGGGTGATGTTTAGGGTGAGGGTGAGGGTTAGGGTGAGGATGAGTGTTCTGGGAAGGGTGAGGGTGAGGGTGAGGGAGAGGGTTAGGGTGTGGGTGAAGATTAGGTTTAGGGTGAGGGTTAGTGTTAAAGTTCGGGTTAGTGGGAGGGTGAGGGTTAGGGATAGGGTTAGAATTAGGTTGAGGGTTAGGGTGAGGTTTAGTGTTAGGGTGAGGTTTAGGGTTAGGGTGCGGGTTATTGTGAGGGTGAGGGTGAGGGTTAGGGTTATGGTTGGGGTAAGTTTGAGGGTGAGGGTTAGGTTTAGGATTAGGGTTAGTTTTAGGGTTAGGTTGAGTGTTACGGTGAGGGTGAGTTTGAGGTTGAGGGTGAGAGTTAGGGTTATTGTGAAAATTAGGGTTAGGGTTAGGGTTAGGGTTATGGTGACGGTAAGGGTTAGGGTGAGGTATAGTGTGAGGATGAGGGTTAGGGTTAGGGTGAGGGTTAGGGTGAGGGTTATGGATACGGTGAGGTTAAGGGTTAGGTTTATGGTGAGGGTGAGGGTTAGGGTTAGGGTTAGGGTTAGGACGAGGGTTAGGCTGACGGTTAGGGTGAGGTTTAGGGTGAGGATTAGGTTTAGATTTAGGGTGAGTGTGAGGGTTAGGGTTAGGGTTAGGTTTAGGGTTAGGATAAGGTTTAGGCTGAGGGTTAGGGTTAGGTTTAGTGTGAGTGTTAGATTTACGGTTAGGGTTTGGGTTAGGTTGAGGGTAAAGCTTAGTGTGAGGGTTAGGGTGAGGGTGAGGGTTAGGGTTAGTGTGAGGGTTAGGATGAGGGTTAGGTTTAGGGTTATGTTTAGGCTTAGGGTGAGGGTTACTGTGAGGGTTAGTTGTAGGGCTAGTGTTAGGGTGAGGTTTAGGTTGAGGTAAGTGTTAGGTTGAGCGTTAGGGTGAGAATGAGGGTTAGGGTTAAGGTGAGGGTAAGGGTTAGGGTGAGAGTTAGGTTGAGGGTGAGGGCTAGGGTTAGCAATAGGCTTAGGGTTAGTGTGAAGGTTAGGCTTAGGGTTAAGTTTATGGATAGGTTGAGGTTTAGGGTTGGGGTTAGGGTTAGGGTGAGGGTTAGGCTGAATGGTAGGATTAGGATTAGGGTGAGGGTTAGGTTTAGTGTGAGGTTTAGGGTTAGGGTTAGGTTGAGGGTTAGGTTTAGTCTGAGCGTTAGGGTTAGGGTTAGGGTGAGGGTAAGGATTAGGGTGAGGGTTAGGCTGAGGGTGAGTTTTAGGGTTAGCCTTAGGTTTAGGTTTAGCGTAAGGATGAGGTTTAGGTTTAGGGTGACGGTGAGGTAGAATGTGAGGATGAGTGTTAGGTTTAGGTTTAGTGTGAGGGTTAGGGTTAGGGTGAGGGTTAGGTTTAGGGTGAGTGTTAGGGTTAGGTTAGTTAGGGTAAGGGTTAGAGTGAGGGTTAGGTTTAAGGTTGGGTTAGGGTGAGGGTGAGGGTGAGGGTTAGGGTTGTTGGAGGCTTAGGGTTAGGGGGAGGGTTAGGGTTATTGTTAGGGTGAGAGTTAGGGTTAGGGTGATGTTTAGTGTGAGGGTGAGGGTTAGGGTAAGGGTGAGTGTTCGGGTGAGGGTGAGGATGAGGGTGAGGGTGAATGTTAGGGTGTGGTTGAGGCTTAAGGTGAGCATGAGGGTTAGGGGGACACGGAAGGTTAGGGTGAGGGTGAGGTTTAGCTTTACGGTTAGGGTTAGGTTGAGGGTTAGGGTTAGGGTTAGGGTTAGGTTGAGAGTTAGGTTGAGGTGTCATGATAGATTTAGGGTGAGGGTTAGGGTTAGTTTGAGGGTTAGGGTTAGGGTTAGGTTTAGGGTTTGGGTTAGGATTAGGGTGAGGGTGAGGGTGAGGTTGAGGGTTAGCTTTAGGGTAAGGTTGAAGGTAAGGGTTAGGTTGAAGATTTGGGTGATGGTGAGGGTTAGGGTTAGCGTTATGGTTAGGGTTAGGTTTAGGCTGAGGGTTAGGGGGAGGGCAAGGTTTAGGGTAAAGGTTAGGTTTAGGGTTAGGGTGAGGACTAGGGTGAGTGTGAGGGTTAGTGTGAGGGTGGAGGTGAGGGTTTCATTTTCCTTAGGCTTAGGGTTAGGGTGAAGTTTAGGTTGAGGGTGAGGGTTAAGCTGAGCTTAGAGTTAGGGTCAAAGTTAGGGTTAGTCTTAGGATGAGGGTTAGGGTTAGGGTGATGTTTAGGGTGATGGTGAGCGTTTGGTGAGGGTGAGGGTGAGGGTGAGGGTGAGGGTGAGGGTGAGGGTAAATGTTAGGGTTAGGTTTAGGGTGAGGGTGCGTATGAGAGTTAAGATTAGGAATAGGGTTTGCATTAGTGTTAGGCTGAGGGTATGGGTTAGGGTGAGGTTAAGGGTGAGGGAGAGGGTTAGGGTTAGGGTTAGGTTTAGCCTGAGGGCTAGGATGAGGAGAGGGTTAGTGTGAGGGTTAGGGTGAGGGATTCTTTTAGGTAAGGGTTAGGGTTATGGTGAGGATTAGCTTGAGGTTGAGGGTTAGGTTGATGGTTACTGCTAGGGTGATGGTTAGGGTTAGGTTAAGGGTAAGTGTTAGGGTTTGGGTGATATTTAGGGTGAGGGTGAGGGTTAGGGTGAGGATGAGTGTTCAGGGAAGGGTTCGGGTTCGGGTGAGGGAGAGGGTTACGGAGTCGGTGAGGATTAGGGTTAGGGTGAGGGTTAGTGTTAGGGTTAGATTTAGTGGGAGGGTGAGGGTTGTGGATAGGGTTAGAATTAGGTTGAGGGTTAGGGTTAGGGTTAGTGTTAGGGTGAGTGTTAGGGTTAGTTTGCGGGTTATTGTTAGGGTGAGGGTGAGGGTTAGGGTTAGGGTAAGTTTGAGGGTGAGGGTTAGGTTTAGGATTAGGGTTAGTTTTAGGGTTAGGTTGAGTGTTACGGTGAGGGTGAGGGTGAGGATTCGGGTGAGGGTTAGGGTTATTGTGAGAATTAGGGTTAGGGTTAGGGTTAGGATTATGGTGACGGTAAGGGTTAGGATGAGGTATAGTGTGAGGATGAGGGTTAGGGTTAGGGTGAGTGTTAGGGTTAGTGTTAGGGTGAGAGTTAGGTTTAGGGTCATGTTAATTGTGAGGGTGAGTGTTAGGGTAAGGGTGAATGTTCGGGTGAGTGTGAGGGGTCGGGTGAGGGTGAGGGTTAGGGTGTGGTTGAGGTTTAGGTTTAGGGTGAAGGTTAGGGAGACGGTGAGGGTTAGGGTGAGGTTGAGGGTTAGGTTTACGGTTAGGGTTAGGGTGAGGGTTAGGGTTAGTGTTAGGGTTATGGTGACAGTTAGGGTGAGGTGTCGGGATAGGGTTAGGGTGAGGGTTAGGGTTAGTTTGAGTGTTAGGGTTAGGGTTAGTGTTAGTGTGAGGTTAAGGATTAGGGTGAGGGTTAGGGTCATGGTAAGGTTTAGGGTTAGTCTTAGTGTTAGGATTAGGGTGACCGTGAAGTTTAGGATTAGGGTGAGGTTTAATGTGAGTTTTAGTGTTAGTATGAGGGTGAGGGTGAGGGTGAGGGTTAGTGTGAGTGTGCGGGTGAGGGTGAGGTTAAGGATGAGGTTTAGGGTTAGGGTTAAGGTGAGGGTGAGGGTGAAAATGAAGGTGAGGTTTAGGGTTAGGGTGAGGTTTAGGGTTAGGTTTAGGGTTAAGATGAGGTTTAGGCTGAGTGTTAAGGTTATGGTTAGTTTGAGGGTTAGGGTTAGGTTGCGGGTGAGGGTGAGGTTTAGGTTTAGTTTTAGGGTGAGTTTTAGGGTTAGGGTTAGAGTTAGAGTTAGGGTTATTGTTAGAGTTAGGGTTAGGGTGAGGGTGAGGGTTTCGTTTAGGTAAGGGTTAGGTTTAGGGTGAGGATTAGGTTGAGGGTGAGGGTTAAGCTGAGGTTAGGTTTAGGGTGAGGGATATGGTTAAGGTTAGGGTGAAGGTTAGGGTGAGGGTGATTTTTAGGGTGAGGGTGAGGGTTAGGGTGAGGGTGAGGGTGAGGGTGTGGGTGAGGGTTAGGGTTAGGGTTAGGTTTAGGTTGAATATGTGGGTAAGGCTTAGGATTAGGAATAGGGTTAGGGTTAGGGTTAGTAGGAGGTTGAGGGTCAGGGTGAGGGGAAGGGTAGGGTTAGGGTTAGGGTTAATTTGAGAGTTACGGAGAGTGGTAGGTTAGGGTTAGAGTGAGGTTTAGGGTGAATGTGAGGATTAGAGTGAGGGTGAGAGTGAGGGTTAGTGTTAGGGTTTGGGTTCGAGTTAGGGTGAGTTTGAAGTTGAGGGTTAGGTTTAGGATTAGGGTTAAGGTTAGGGTTAGGGTGAGTTTTAGGGTGAGGGTGAGGGTTTGGTTGAGGGTTAGGGTGTGCATGAGGGTTAGGGTTATGGTGAGGATTATGGTTAGGATTAGGGTTAGGGTTCTGGTGAGCTTAAGGATTAGGTTGAGATTTAGTGTGAGTAGGAGGGTTAGGGTTAGTGTTAGGGATAGCGTGAGGGTTATGTTGAGTGTTAGGGTTAGGGTTAGGGTTAGGGATACAGTTAGGTTTAGGGTGAGTGTGATTGTGAGTGTTAGGGTTAGGTTTAGGGTTAGAGTTAGGGTGGGGGTGAGGGTGAGTTTTAGGATTAGGGTTAGGATTAGGGTTGGGCTGAGGGTGATGTGGAGGTTGAAAGTGAGGGTTAGGGTTAGTATGAGGGTTAATGTTAGTGTTAGGGTTAGGTTTAGGTTAAGGTTGAGGGTTAGGGTTAGTTTTAGGGTTAGGATAAAGTTTAGGCTGAGGGTTAGGGTTAGGGTTAGTGTGAGGGTTAGGTTTAGGTTTAGGGTAAGTGTTAGTGTGAGTATAAAGTTTAGGGTGAATATTAGGGTGATGGTGAAGTTTAGGGTTAGGTTGTGGGTTAGGGTGAAGGTTAGGTTTATGGTTTGGGTTAGGGTGAGTGTTAGCGTGTGGGTAAGTGTTAGGGTGAGGGTTAGGTTGAGGGTGAGGTTTAGGGTTCAGGTGAGGGTGAGGATAAGGGTGAGGGTTAGGGTGAGGTGAGGGAAAGGGTGAGGGTTTGGGTTATGGTTAAGGATAGGATGAGGATTTGGGTTAGGATTAGGTTTAGGGTGAGGGTTAGGCTGAGGTGTAGGGTTAGGGTTAGGGTGAGGCTTAGGTTTAGTGTGAGGGTTAGGGTTAGGGTTATGGTTAGGGTTAGTTTGAGGATAAGGGTTATTGTGAGGGTTATGGTGAGGGTGTGGTGTAGGGTTAGCGTTAGTGATAGGGTGACGTTAGGGTGATGGTTAGGGTTAGGTTTAGGGTGAGGGTTAGGGTTCGGTTTAGGATGAGGGTTAAGTTTAGGGTGATGTTTATTGTGAGGGTGAGTGTTGGGGTGAGGGTGAGTGTGACGGTTAGGTTTTCGGTCAGGGTTACGGTTAGGGTGAGGTATCGGGTGAGGATTAGGGTTAATATGAGGGTTAGTGTAAGTGTTAGGGTGAGGGTTAGTGTTAGGATAAGGGTTAGGATGAGGTTTAGGGTGAGGTGTAGGTTTAGCGTTAGCGATAGGGTGAGCGTTAGGGTGAGGGTTAGGTTTAGGCTGAGGGTGAGGTTTAAGTTTAGGGTTAGGGTTAGGGTTAGGCTTAGGGTGAGGGTGAGACGGAGGGTTAAGTTTATGATAAGGGTTAGGGTTAGCGTTCGTGTGAGTGTTAGGGTGAGGATGAGGGTTCAGGTGATGGTGAGGGTTAGGGTGTGGGCGAAGTTAGGTTTACGGTGAGGAATAGAGTTGGGTTAGCTTTAGGGTTATGATGAGGGTAAGGGTTAGTGTGAGGATTAGGGTGAAGGTGAGGGTTATGGTGAGCGTTAGGGTTATGGTTAGGTTTAGGGTTATGGTGTTGGTAAGGGTTAGGGTTAGGTTGAGGTTGAGCCTTAGGGTTAGGGTAAGGGTTAGGGTAAGGGTTAGGGTTAGGGTTTGGGTTAGGGTGAGGGTCAGGCTGAGGGTTATGTTTAGGTAGTGGGTTAGGGTTAGGCTCAGGGGTAGGGTTAGGGTAATGTTTATTGTGAGGGTGAAGGTTAGGGTGAGGGTGAGTGTTAGGGTGAGGGTGAGGGTTCGGTTGATGGTTAGGTTTAGGGTGAGGTTTAGGGTGAGTTTTAGGGTTAGGGTAAGTTTAGGCTTCGAGTGAGTGTGAGGGTTCGGGTGTGGATGAGGGTTTGGGTTAGGTTGAGTGTTAGGGTGATGATGAGGTTTGGGGTGAGGGTGAGGGTTAGGGTTAGGTTTAGGGTGAGGCTTAGGGTTACGGTGAGGGTTAGGGTGAGGGTTAGGGTTAGGATTAATATGAGGGCTAGGTTGAGGGTGAGGGTGAGTGTTAGGGTTAAGGTTAGGCATAGGGTGAGGATTAGGTTTAGGTTTAGGTTTAGAGTGAGGGTTAGGCTGAGGGGTAGGGTTAGGGTAGGTTGAGTGTTAGGTTTAGTGTGAGGATTAGGGTTAGGGTTGGGTGTCAGTAAGGGTTAGGGTAAGGGTTAGGGTGAGTGTAAGCTTTAGGGTTAGAATTAGGGTTCGGGTTAGTATTAGGATGAGGGTTAGGGTTAGGTTTAGAGTTAGGGTGAGC
The DNA here is from genome assembly GCF_024711535.1 of Dipodomys merriami. Lineage (NCBI taxonomy): Eukaryota > Metazoa > Chordata > Mammalia > Rodentia > Heteromyidae > Dipodomys > Dipodomys merriami. Next base: position 39,855 of record NW_027204059.1, read on the forward strand.
GTGACGATGAGGGTTAGGATTAGGGTTAGGGTGAGGGTTAGAGTTAGGGTGAGGGCCAGGGTGAGCGTGACGGTTAGGGTGAGCGTGAGGGTGAGGGTGAGGTTTTCGGTTAGGTATGGGTTAGGGTTTGGGTTAGGGTGAGGATTAGGTGAGGTTGTGGATTAGTGTTATGGTTAGGGTTAGGGTGAGGGTGAGGGTTAGGGTGAGGCTTAGTGTGAGGGTTAGGGTTACGGTGAGGTTAGGGTTAGGTGAGGGTTGGTGTTAGTGTTAGGGTGAGGGTTAGGATGAGGGTGAGGTTTAGGGTTAGGCTGAGGGTTAGGGTTAGGGTTAGGGTTAGGGTGAGGTCAAGGGTTAGGGTTATGGTGAGGGTGAGGGTTAGGGTTATGTTTAGTGTTAGGGTGAGGGTTAGGGTGAGGTTTAGGTTTAGGATTAGGGTAAGGGTTAGGCTGAGGGTTAGGTTTAGGGTTAGTGTGAGTGTTAGGATTAGGGTTAGGGTTTGGGTTAGGTTGAGGGTAAAGTTTAGGTTGAGGGTTAGGGTGAGGGTGAATTTTAGGGTGAGGGTGATGGTTAGGATGAGGTTAGGTTTAGGGTTATGGTTAGGCTTAGGACGAGGGTTAGGTTGAGGGTTAGGTTTAGAGTTAGGGTTAGGGTGAGGTTTTGGGTGTGGGTAAGTGTTAGGGTGAGAGTTAGGGTGAGGATGAGGGTTAGGGTTAGGGTGAGGGTAATTGTTAGAGTGATGGTTAGGATAGGGTTAGGTTAGGGTGAAGATCAGGGTGAGGATTAGGGTTAGGTTGAGGCTTAGGTTTAGGGTGAGGGTTAGGGTTAGTGTTAGGGTGAGAGTTAGGGTTACGGTCATGTTTATTGTTTGGGTGAGGGTTAGGGTAAGGCGAGTGTTTGGGTTAGGGTGAGGGTTCGTGTGAGGGTCAGGGTTAGGGTGTGGTTGAGGCTTAGGGTTAGGGTGAGGGTTAGGGTGATGGGGAGGGTCAGGGTGAGGGTGAGGGTTAAGTTTACGGTTAGGGTTAGGGTGAGGGTTAGGATTAGGGTTAGGGTTAGGGTTAGAGTTAGGTTGAGTTGTAGGTATAGGTTTAGGGTGAGGGTTAGGGTTAGTTTGAGGGTTAGGGTTATGGTTAGTGTTAGTGTGAGGATAAGGGTTCGGGTGAGGGTTAGTTTCAGAGTGAGGGTTTGGGTTAGCTTTAGGGTTAGGGTGAGGGTGAAAGTGAGGTTGAGGGTTAGCGTTAGGGTGATGTTTAGGGTTAGTGTGAGGGTTAGTGTCATGTTGAGGCTCAGGGTGAGAGTGAGGGTTAGAATGAGGGTGAGGGTGAGGGTGAGGTTTAGTGTTAGGATTAGGTTTAGGGTGAGTTTTAGGGTTACGGTTAGGGTTAGAGTTATGGTTATTGTTAGGTTTAGGGTTAGGGTTAGGGTGACAGTGAGGATGAGGGTTTCCGTTAGGTAAGGGTTAGGTTTAGGGTGAGGATTATGGTGAAGGTGAGGGTTAAGATGAGTTTAGGGTTAGGGTTAGGGTGAGGGTGAGGCTTATGGTGAGGCTTAGTGTTAGGGTTAGTGTGATGGTTACTGTTATGGTGAGGGTTAGGTTTAGAGTGAGGGTTAGTGTTAGGGTAAAGGTTTGGTTTAGGGTTTGGGTTAGGGTGAGGGTCAGGGTAAGGGTTAGGATTAGGTTGAGGTTTAGGATTAGGGTGAGGATTAGGGATAGGGTTAGGTTGAGGGTAAGTGTTAGGATGAGGGTTAGGGTGAGGGTGATGGTTAGGTTTAGGGTGAGGGTTAGGGTTAGGTTTAGGTTTAGGGTGAGTGTGAGGGTTAGGGTCAGGTTTGGGGTTAGGATAAGGGTTAGGCTTAGGATTAGGGTTAAGGTTAGTGTGAGTGTTAGGTTTAGGGTTAGGGTTTGGGTTAGATTGAAGGTAAAGTTTAGGGTGAGGTTTAGGGTGAGTGTGAGGTTTAGTGTTAGGGTGAGTGTTAGGGTGAGGGTTAGGATTATGTTTAGGGTTAGGGTGAGGATTCGGGTGAGGGTTAGGTTTAGGGTTAGGGTTAGGGTGAGGTTTAAGGATTAGGGTGAGGGTTAGGATGATGGTGAGGGTTAGGGTTAGTGTTAGTTTTAGTGTTAGGTTTAGGGTTAGGGTGACGGTGAGGTTTAGGGGTAGGGTGATGATTAATGTGAGGTTGAGTGTTAGTGTGAGGGTGAAGGTGAGGGTGAGGGTTAGGATGAGGGGGCGGGTGAGGGTGAGGTTAAGGATGAGGGTTAGGGTTTGGTTTAGGGTGAGGGTGAGGTTGAAAGTGAAAGTGAGTGTTAGTGTTAGGGTGATGGTTCGGGTTAGTGTTAGGGTTAGGATGAGCTTTATGCTGAGTGTTAAGGTTATGGTTAGTGTGAGGGTTAGGATTAGGGTGTGGGTGAGGGTGAGGTTTAGGTTTAGTTTTAGGGTGCATTTTAGGGTTAGAGTTAGAGTTAGAGTTAGGGTTATTGTTAGGGTTAGGGTGAGGGTTAGGGTGAGGGTTTCGTTTAGGGAAGGCTTAGGTTTAGGGTGAGGATTAGGGTGAGGGTGAGGTTTAAGCTGAGGTTAGGTTTAGGGTGAGGGTTATGGTTAAGGTTAGGGAGAGG